>NW_021620537.1:2543680-2612588 GCF_004785775.1 Grammomys surdaster
GAGAGAGAGAGAGAGAGAGAGAGAGAGAGAGAGAGAGAGAGAGAGAGGAGAGGAGAGGAGAGGAGAGGAGAGGAGAGGAGAGGAGAGGAGAGGAGAAGAGAAGAGAAGAGAAGAGAAGAGAAGAGAAGAGAAGAGAAGAGAAGAGAAGTAAAGAAGTAGAGAGGCCGGCCATGAGCACATGGAAACAGAGATGGGAAAGGGATTGGAGAGAGAGGGGGAAGGGAAAGCAAGAGCAAGATAAAGCAAGAGAACAAGGGAGCAAGGAAGGGGCAAGCAGCCAGGTAACTGTGGGGCAGCACATACCTGGCTATTGCCAGGTAACTCTGGGGTGGAGCTTAGACAGAATGCTGACATTCCCCTGTTTTGGTTAGTTAAAACAGAAAAAATTAGAATGAGGCAATGGTAGAGCAGGAATAGGGTCTTTTTGATATCTGACTACTTCTTTTTGGCTTTGAGGGTGATGTGTCTCTAGGAAACCTAGAGGAATAGGTATGGGGATCTTTGTCCAGAGTTGGCTGTTTCCTTGTTGTCCAGGTCTATGGAACTGTCTGTGGATAGATAAGAAGGACCAAGTCCAGCAGAAGTGTCTGTGTCTGTGAGAGAAGGTTTGAGCATCTGTAGGTTGCTTCTCTGGAGCTGTCCTAGATGTAGTAAGAGCATGGACTTGACAAGATGCTAAAACACACACACACACACACACACACACACACACACACACACACACACACAAAAGGTAGAGAATAAGATTAAATGCGTTTGGGAGAAAGAAAAAAATTTTTCTTAGATGTACATTTGAAACTTAGAGGAATCCTATCCTCTGGAATAGGTAGTAAGTGGGAACTTTAGGCCAATGTACTTACCGGAATGAAGTCTATTTGGTCCATGAGAAGTAGATCTGAGTGGGTTTCCTGTAGCTCTTACGTTTACAAAAGAGATAACAACATGAGTTAACAACATCAACATTCTTAAGATAGGAGCTTTTCATATAATGGAATGTTAATCAGGGTTCTACTACCCTGCCTTAAACTCTGGGTGAACTATGCTACCTGCCCCCACCTAGGTTCCCTTGGATCTGCGGATGAAAGACACATATATATTAGTTTATTTTTAATACAATTTTAGCCCAAAGGTCAGGCACTTCTAAGCTTCCTGTGGCTAATGTGTCCTTATTTTAACTCCCAGCTCAACACCTCTAACTCTGCCCTCAGATTACATGCTCAGTTACCTTATCCTTGCTCACCACACTAAATCTGCCCTCAGCTTAGCTGTGTTTCTAATCTCTCAACTGCTACCCCAGACCCAGTTGGGGAAGCAGCCAAAGGGTACTGTATCCAAGGTCTCACAGGGCTGGTGGCTCTCCCTCTGAAACATGGTGAATCTCCTTCCCTCTTGCATGTCCTAACCTGCTTTTTTTTTGGGGGGGGGGCGGGGGAAACCTGAAAGCCTTGCGTCTTCTGCCCAGCCATTGGCTGCTACCATCTTTAGTGATCAATCAACAACCAACTGGGGAACAGGACCTTCAGCATTCACACCCAGATATCTGATCAAAGCATCAGAACAACACGCAACAAAGACGCAGCTAGGAAGAGAGTATTAAAATCCACACCCACAGTGACACACCTACTCCAACATGGCTGCATCTTCTAATAGTACCACTCCGTGGGCCACACCTATACAAATCATCACAAAGGTTAATTCATTTTCTTTAGAACTGCTGTGACTAGAAAAGACAGCTCCTGAGCACAAGCTGGAACACAGCTGCTGATGAAACCCTGGGTGGTATTACACCCCTGACAGCCAGTCTCCAACAGTCACTGTTGGACTTGCTTTGATTTCGTGAACAGCAGATGTATGTCTTAATCAGGGGTGAGAAATGTACTGGGACTGTCTTTCTCTGTAATCACACTGTTTCTGCTGATGAACACAGTTAAATGATGGAGCTAAACTGACTCAGTCCTACTCCTCCTGAGAGGACTGCCCATGGCTGGTACTCATGAGGGGAAACAAAATGAGATGCAGGATGAACAGCCCCATGTCTGTGAAGGACAAAGCAAGAAATCATTGTGTTGATGTGAAAACAAACAGGGGATAAGAGCTAAGGTCTGCTGTAGAGCTCAGTATGAGTGACCGATGGGGAGGAACACAAACTCAGCTTACCCCAAGTGCCATGTCCCAACTTGACAGGTTTCTTGAAGTTTCTGTAGAAACAGAAAAAAGTCATGTATCAAGATACTTTCAAAATACATGGGTGACATCATGGGGTGGTATGATTATGGTAACATGTGAAAGTTTGGTTCAGGCCTTTTGATAGAAGAAATGATTATGAAGGCAGCTAATTATAGTTCAGGGAAATTAATTACATATCACTGCAATATCATCATTTTTCTAAGTCTATCTATATATTCTACTTGACATTTCATGTAAAATCATAAGGAGTTTTTCAGTTGATTAAATTAATTGGAATATTTTTGTGAGAGTAATAAGATGTTGACACAATTACAATATAAAAAATTTTAAATTAAATTATATGTATTCATCTTCAGAATGTCACTGAAACACACAGCACTGTTTTGTTTTTTGAGAATTTCACAATTCTAAACTCTGAGTGAAAATAATTGAATCTAGCTAGTCTTGTTTGTCCGTACACAGGAATTGTCATGGCCGAAGAGGTTCACATGTCAGGCCCTATCTGCCTCATTGAGAATGTGAAAGGACAACTGACAGCCAACCAGGAAGCTCTGAGCATCCTGTCTGATATCCAGCAGCCAGTGGTGGTGGTGGCCATTGTGGGGCTCTACTGCACAGGCAAATCCTACCTGATGAACAGGCTGGCTGGGAAGAGATCAGGTGAGTGTCACCAACAAGGCTGTGCTGTGCCCTGTGTGCACTCACACTGTCTGCTTTCTGAATGAGAATGTGAAGAATTTAATCTTCTAGTCACTGCTGTCCCTTGGGGTCCTTTGTGTTGTTCTCATTGCTGCTTTTTCTGTTTGCTTTCATTTTTGAGGCAAGGTCATGCTGTGTAGCCCATGCAGGTATCTAGCTCAGTGTGTAGTCAGGCTGGACCCAAACCCATGATCCTCTTGTCTCAGCCTCCTGAGTGCTTCTTACATGTCTGCACCATCATATCTGTCTCTAAGTTTCCCTTCTAAAACCAGAAAGGGTTGCTTTCCTTGATGCAGAATGGAAGAAATTAACTGAATTTAATTTACATGGTAATTAGCTTAAAGGCATTGATAAAATGTTCATGTACTAACAATAGGTTTTTAATTTTAAAAAAATAGATCCTTAGTATATGTGTCAACTTTTTTATTACTGTAAATGATATAAGATTCTTCTTTTTAATTGATTTTATGTGTCCAGATCTGTGGCATTAAATAAAATAGTACAACTATGTATCTCCTGATCCATCTCTACAACTAACCCATTGCCCACCCCGTCCCTCTATTCTGTATGCTATATGAATGACTCTGACTGTCCTAGCAGTGTCACATACATGGACTCACACAAAATATAGGCTTTTCATTACTTGTTCTCTCACTTAGCATGATAACTTCGAGGTATCACTGTGAGAATGAGACAGCAAAACAGTCTTCCCTTTTCAAGGACAGTGATCAGGTATGCCTAACATTGTCTTATCCATTTACCTGTGGATGGGACAGTAGAGTACTCTGAATGATGCTGATGTGAAGATGGATATAGAGACACGTGACTGAGCCCAGCCTTTCAGGTTTCTATGTTGTGTTAGTCTCTGATCAAATCACTGATCAAATGCCTAACAGAAGCAATGTAAGGAAGAAGGGTGTATTCTGCTCAAAGTTCAGGTATTGTCAGTCCACTTATGGCAGGGGAGATATGGCTTTGGGGCTCTATGTGTAGTGATAGGTGCTTGTGGCTTGTTTGAGTCATGGCTGACTTGGAAGCAGAGATCACAGGTCCATAAGCAAGTCCAGCATTAATATTCCAAGGCCTTTCCTCTGCCAGGAAAATTCTACCTCCAAATCCATCCATCTCTCCCAAAACAGTGGCACTAACTGAGGACCAATGTTCAAATACATTGTCCGGTGATGAATATTTTATATGCAATATATAGCATTCTGCTCCTGGATCCTAAATGCAGTGACTCTATCTTCAAAAGTCTCCATAGTCTTATAGATCTAATATTACATAAAAGTCTAAAGTATCATCTCAGACTCAAGACAACTTGTGATATACAATGTCACATAATAAACATTCCCATTTTCAGTGTTCAGGAGGATGGGAAGGGAAGAACGCTCCATAACAAGACTGAACCCCAGCAGGGCAAACCCCAGATGCTATAGCTCCATGTACAGCATTCAGGGCATGCCGTGATCATCTATCTATAAAGCATCATCTTGTAGATCCTGCCTGTAGGGTTTGCTCTTTAAAGGTCACAAGGGATCTCTCTGGGGTCAGGGGAACTCACTGACTCCAGCTTTCCTCAGGCGGCATCCATCAGTCCTGGCATCTCTAACAACCTGGGATCTCCATGGTTACATCTGCTTTTTCATCATAGCCTCACACACAGCCAGGTCAGCAGTGTCCACCTAAAAGACTGATCCTGCTACACATTCCTTTTGGAACATTGGTACAAGTCTGGAGGCCTTGTGACTGTTGCATTCTGCCTATCTGAAAATGAATTTCTGTTATATCGGTGCTAGCTTTGGTTTCAACTAATCCTGACTTGCTTGCGTTGATTTTTCAAGGAAGAGTTATTTATTTTAAATTCACATGTGTGAATATTCTGTCTGTGTACTGTGTGCATGCCTGGCACTCACTGCTGCTAGACAGAAACATAAGGTTTCCTGAAACTGGTGTTCTACAGTTGTCATCCTCTCTGTAGATGCTGAGAACTGAACTGTAATTTTCTCTAAGACCAGCAAGCACACTTAACCACTTTCTACTTCTAATATGTTAATTTTGTAATGACTTTCTTGAAGCTCTGATGCTAAGTGTCTAATCCCTCCTTTCTTCCCTGCTTTTCAGGTTTCTCTTTGGGCTGCACAGTGCAGGCTAAAACCAAGGGCATCTGGATGTGGTGTATGCCTCATCCCCAGAAGCCAGACCATACCCTAGTTCTGCTTGACACTGAGGGCCTGGGAGATGTTGAGAAAGTAAGGATGGAGCTCACTTTGCAATTAAGCTTTAATCTCTGAATATTTTACTTTGTTGTCTGTACTTTTTTGATTTTTTTAAATTGTATTTTGTATGTTTGTTTGTGTGTGTGTGTGTGTGTGTGTGTATATGTTTGCATGCACCTGTGTGTGCATGCTTGTGCACATGTAAATGTGTGGGTGAGTTCATCACAAGTATCATGTTGCATGAGCTACAGTGCACATGTGGAGGTTACAGGATAATATGTGGGATCAGTTCTCTTTCCCGTATGTGGGTTCTGGGAATTGAATGCAGGTTGTAAGGCTTGTGGTTTGTCAATAATAGTTTGAACTTCATCATTGCTTCCTATTCATTCATACTTATATGACATGTGGTCATGTTCAGCTTATAATGAGGATGGGAACTGTCAAAAGCCTGGATTGTATAATAAGAGAGTGGTAGTCTGCAATATTAAAACACTAAAATATGTAAAGCAGTTCCTGTGATAATCACACAAACTAATCCTCAAACTAAGAGAATTTTTACCCTGCAAGTGCTTTGGACAGCATCTGTAGTTTTATGGCTATTTCTGCTGTTTGGTTTGTACCTTGCATAACTCACAAAAGTCTCATTTTTTTTTAAGGCTTATATACCCTCTAATGTTGTGAGCATACTTTCCCACTCCAGATCTGGAAAATGACAGAAGAACAAGGAATACTCCTGATCCATGTGTGTTGATTTCCAGGGTGACAACCAGAATGACTGTTGGATCTTTTCCCTGGCTATACTTTTAAGTAGTACCTTTGTCTACAACAGCATAGGAACCATCAACCAGCAGGCCCTGGACCAGCTGCAGTATCCTTTCTGAGGTTCAGACCTACCTTCATGCGTCAGGATCTGGGCTAATGTCACATAAACTATAACTCATATACATAGGTACAGTGTTCACTTTGAGGTTAGAAGCAAGGCTAAGGAAGGTTTGAGCTAAGGTTCAGAATGAACTGGTACTAATGCAGAATTGAGACTCTGGAGCTTTGGGTGGTGCTGTAGCTTTTTCTGTGGCCTTCCTTAATTATCTAATCAGCTATGTGACAGAGCTGACACACAGAATCAGAAAAAGATCCCCTTGTGACCAGGATGAGGTGGGGGACTCAGATGAGTTTGTGGGCTTCTTTCCAGACTTTGTGTGGACTCTGAGAGACTTCTCTTTTGAGCTCAAAGTAAATGGGCTACCTATCTCGGCAGATGAATACCTAGAGAATTCCCTGAAGCTTCTTCAAGGTAGAGACTTACATCTGGTAAATGAGATTGTAAAAACAACTAAAGCTAAAACAAAGCACAACCACAAAAAACACTGAGAATTCGGCTTCTATCTATAATTTTCTAATACGCAGAGTTTCCATTTCTTCCAGCTAGTTACTCCTAAGAATTAGTGCTTAATGTATGACTTGTCAAATTTAGTCAAACATTTTCCCTTTTGTTCTATAAATAAATTTGTCTTCCACTTTCCCTTAAATTTGTACTACCTGCTTTGAATTTGTGCACAATGAAGATATATTTTGGGAAAAAAAGAATAATGTGTTACCAGTATCCTTATCCAAGTGTGGAAATTGTGAGGTTCACACAACTATTTGACTTTCAGAAGCCTGTAGAAATCAAATGATACTGTACATGAGGCTTTACATGTTTATGCACACAGTCCAGCTACATTAAGTGGGTCGAATCCTTACAATAGAAGCTACCAGAGCATTGAGGCTTTTCTAAGACTAAATGTAATTAAAACAGATACCACCCCAACTCCTGTCCTATTCCATCTTCTTGGTTTGTGTTTTCAGGGACTCACAATGTGACCCAGTACAGCCTCAATTTATAAGCCTCCTTACTCAGCTTTCATCCTTCCAGGATTAAAAAAGCTCATATGATCAAATCAAAGGATATATCTTCGCCTTCTAACATGTAGCTGAAATTTTTTTTCTGCTCCATCTAGGTACTGGACAAAAAGAAAGAGAAAAACAGTTGAATCTGCCTAGGATCTGTATCTGTAAGTTCTTTCCAAAGCAGAAATGCTTTGTCTTTGAGCGCCCGGCACCCGGGAAGAAGCTTAACCAGCTGGAATCGCTGCAGGATCAAGACCTGGACCCTGACTTTGTGGAACAAGTGGCAGAGTTCTGTTCCTATGTGTTCAGGTCTTCCAAGGTTAAAACCATTTCAGGAGGCCTCAGGGTCAATGGACCACGTGAGTCCTTTCCCAGTCTGTCTGCTCACTGTATAGGCCACAGTATCAGGAGACAGCCATGACCCACTTCAGCTTTGAAGAAATGTTAATCTATCACTATTGTAGTGCTAAACTGTAGATGATACCATCATTTATAATCAATTTTATTTATCAAATTTTCTCAATGGGAACAGAGAAAAGACGGCCAAAGGGGAAAAAATCAAATTACCCTAGCAAGCTAGCACTGCATTCACCAATTAGATAGTCACTGAATAAGTATGTCTCTTAAAATTTAAATGTAAGTATAAAAAATCTACATGGGTCTAGTTATCGTCAGGTTAGCATGCACAGAATATTCTCTTGGGTAATGCTAGTTATTATAATCATCCTGATAGAGAATTTCTGACTGGGAGATCATGTTTTGTTCACAAATGGGAATGAAATGCCTACTATGGACAGTGTTAGTGACACAGACAGCTGTGATGGAAGTGTGAAGTCTGTTCTCATGGTGACTATGTTAAAATGGATGCAAACATTCCATAGACATGGGCCTGTGTAATCTCTATCCAGCATTCTTAGCCTTTGGGGTTTCAGACACCTCATGAGAGGATCTTGCTAAGAGGAAAGTCTAATTTCATCACTATGAGAGAGATGGAATGCTTCCATTTGTCATTCTTCCAAACAATGCTAAGAACACTGATGCTTTATGACATCAATGACTGACATACCTAGAATTTCACAGAATAGACTTGTCTTCATGATCTGTAGCAAACATTGTTATGTGTTTCCTGGTTGTAGGACTAAAGAGTTTGGTGACAACCTATGTGGACGCCATCAGAAGTGGGTCTATACCCTGCATGGAGAGTGCTGTCCTGGCTTTGGCCCAGACAGAGAATTCAGCTGCAGTGCAAAAGGCCATCGCCCACTATGACCAGCAGATGGGTCAGAGTGTAAAGCTCCCCACAGAGTCCCTCCAGGAGCTGCTGGACCTGCACAGGACCTGTGAGAAAGAGGCCATCAAGATCTTCACGGAAAATTCCTTCAAACATTTTAATCAAGTGTTTCTGAAGGAATTAGTGGTAATTATTCCTCTCAAGTTTGCCTGGATGTAGATTTTTAAAGGCAAAATTTTATGAAGAAATGAAATGTGTGTTTGAGGTGGCAACTATTGTTGGATTTTAAAATAGTAACAGCTACCTATTAACAATCATGATAAATAGGAAACTGAATTATCATATGCTCAATGCTTTAAACCATTTTCTGCTTTCATGAATAAGCTAGTAATATTCTGTTGGGTTGTAGTGTGCGTGGTCCCTTTTGGGTTGATATGTGTGTCCCGCGTTTGTCTTGCCACATGGCTAGGGCCTCTCGTGGGGACAGGGGTTCAGGAATTTGACTGTGTTCACTCCACACTGGCACTGGGCAGGCATGGGGCTACGTAAAGCCAAAGGGCTCCGCTTGGGGGTGGGGAGCACAGTTTGAGCTCACACGAGGAGTCAGAGCTTTTAGCTTGGGGGTCCCTGACTTAAAAGGTGGCTGAGAACCGGCTGGTTCTCAGGCCCTTGGGCTCCCAGGTGCCACTGGGAAGCTATGGAAAGGCCAAGAATGAAGTGGGGGTTTATCACCTGAATTGGACCACCACTGAAGAGGAGAGGAGGAGGACGAAGCTCTGGCTGTGTCCCAGGGGGATGAGAGTTCTCACTTGGCTGGGTCATGTCTGCTTGCTTGGCTTGGGTGGCTCAATTGGAAACACAGAGATTTCTTCTGTGGAAGACTGGACAGCAGCACAGTAGCTGAAAACCTTCTCCACTATTCCCCATGGTGGATACCCAAGAAGAAAAATAGTCCATGGTCTTAAGACATTTGTTGTCATGTGGAAAATAGATGAAAACTATATCCTGGTATTTTCAGAGTTGGCCTGAGGATAAATACCTTTTGTAAAGGGGAGGGTCTGGGAAGGAATGTTTAATTGGCTATGACCCTCTGGCCTTTAGGTACCTCATTAATATGAAGATCTGTCTTGAGGTTCTGTGGCCTGTTTTCATGTCCTCTACCTGTGGAGGGGCTAGTAGGGGCGTTGTCCTATGTGACTGGAAGACCCCAGTCTAAGGAAAACTTCTGCCTTGTGTCAGGAGCCTGGAGTCTGGGAGCATGGGGAAACGCATGCTGTCCTTAGGATTACCTCGGATGGCCTAAGATTTCTAGCCAGTGCTTGACCAGAAATCATGTTGTCCTTTCACGATCCTACAATATTCCTTTTCACTAAATTAGTACCAAAGAAGTAATTAGTGTGTCTGATGAAATTATATACCCAGTGGTAGCAGCCTGATCTAATATTCAAATCAAAGGAATGGTAACCTTAGCTATCTGACGCAAATTAATATTGAGCCATGTTGATTTCATTGACCATCTTTGGACCCAAGTTGAAAAAGAAGTTTACATCTAAAGGTGTAAAACTCTGCTCTGAATTTCACTGACAAGCAGCAAGTATGATGTTGGTAAAAAGCTGACATCACAGGAAGTGATACAATTATAGTCAGTGATTATATGTTTTATTTTGTTTGTTTTGGGTTTGGGACTTGCTTTTCTTTTGAGAAATGCTTCCCAAAATTCTAAACTCTGGCTTCTTTTCTTTTTTCACTAAAGACTGTGTTGGAGACAAAGCGAGAGGAATTTTGTAAGAAGAATCTACAGGCTTCCTCAGCTCACTGCTTGGCTCTGCTTCAGGATCTTTTCAGTCCACTAGATGAAGATATAAAACAGGGGACTTATTCTAATCCAGGGGGATACTGTGTTTTTATGAGAAGGATAAAGGAGTTGAAGAAAAATTACTATGAGGAACCCAAGAAGGGGGTTCTGGTAATCACAATTATGTGTCTTCTGGGAAGTTACTTACCATCAGACTGGGAGAGCATCTTCTGTTTGCACTTGAAATACTTGCACTCTACGGACATTACCCTCATGTATACCATACAGGAAGGTCATCATACTGGATATGTCCTGCACACTTATCAGAGACAATGGGCTCACTTAACAATTGAGTTCAAACTGACCACCTTAGCCACCAGTGTGAACCACTTTAGCTATCAGTGTGACTGTCATTCTCTGTTTCAGCTAGAATCTTGGTGTTGCAAAGGACTCAGTGATGACCCCTTAAACAAAACTTATAATTCATCAGTTTGGGCTTCATATTATCTTTAAATAATACCATCCCATGTCTCTCTATCCATTTTCCTTCCCAACCCCATGCTTTCTTCCTCTCTCATTCACTCGGATCTCTCTGTTCTCCATGAAGATTATGTCTTCAGCAAACTTACACATCTGTGACCATAGCACCATTAACTCAAAAGTTAGAACCCTCAGTCTAAAAAGACAGTATTTGTTTTCCAACAGAGGCCTCCAATAAAAGACATTTCTTCCTGAGTCAGTGTGGACTATGTGACTGTTTCTTTGACTGGTGTTGTTAGAAGAAAGATGGGTAAAGAGGTAGCACAAAAGCTTGTAGTCATTCCTGCTTTAACTTCATGTTCTCTGTACTCAAAGGTTGAAGAAGTTCTCCAGAAATTTTTGCAGCCCAAGGAGGATTTGGCTGATGCAATTCTACAGATAGACCAAATTCTGAGAGAAAAGGCAAAGGAGATTGATGGTAAGGTACAATTTAAGGGATGACATACCCTTGAAAGCTGTGAAATGTTTAAATCATTGTAAACCTGGGATCCTAAACCAAAACTAAAAGAACAGTGTTACATTTTACTGCCTTACATCAGACATTGGTACCACTATGACATCATTAGTAACAGTGAAGCAAGTGAGAAAGAAGAGAGTAAAGTTTTCACCTTCTTTCTTGTTTTCCTTCACAGTGGAGCATGTGAAAGCTGAAGCTGCACATAGTATATCAAAAATACTGGAGGAAATAAAAAAACAGAGTGACCAGCTGATGGAAGAAAAGGAGAAGTTTTACCAGGAGCTTGTGCAAGAATTATTTGAGAAGATGGAGAAGGAACAGGCCCAGCTGTGGGTGGAGCAACAGAGGGCCATTGACAAACAACATAATTGTACCACTGTTGGTCAAAGACCAGCTTCACCATTCAGGGTAAACTGAGACAAGATGGTGATTAATCATTCAGCAGATTTTTTCCACGAGGGAAAAAAGCTTGATTCTCTCTGCTCAGTGAATAGGGTGAGGGAACATATACATATCCAAACTTGGTGGATGAAGCAAGGCTCCAAAGAACAAGCTTGAACAACTTCACACATACACATACATACACACATTCACACATTGGGTAGATGGGCAAAGCTCCAATGAGCAAGCTCTAACAACTGTATTTTTCCCCCTGCAGCTTATGTAGCTTAAAAAATCTTTTAAGCAGCACAGAAATTAAAATGTGACTACATTCTACTTTTCTTTTAGTGAATGATTATTAAAAAATACCTCAGTATGCTCTGAACACCTTTACATGAAAGATATTACATATCACAGATTAAGAAAAAGAATACAATTATTCCCAAAAATCTACATACATTTATTTGTAACTAAGCACCTTGCTATAGATTAGCAAAGTGTAAGCAAGCAAGGTAATTTTCTCATTAATTGCAGGCTGCAATTTGCAAAGAGTCAATTATCTTAGTATTTATCTTAAAAAGTAACCTCATAAAAATCTCAAAAGAATCACAAATCTAAACAAGAAATTAATCATTACCTTGAACATCAATCTGGCTTCATCAAAAAGAGTCACATTATTAAGTGCTAGGTAGGTTACCAGTATTTTTGTTTCGTGACCTTAAAAAATCCCCAGCTTAAGTATGAAGAGTATGCCTTTCTGATCTTCAAATTGTTTTCTAAGATATTCTATACCAGATCCACTGACAAAAATATTTTAACTTATCTTTAACAATAATTTACATCTCCAAATTCTTTCTAAGGTGATGGTCGTTGCTAGCAATCTACATCTGTAAATTCTTTCTAAGGCCAGTGGATGATGAGAGTTTTAATGTAGAAATCAAGGTAGCAAACCAAAGGAAGTAGTTAAACCAAGACTCAACCCATCTTTGTTCTCTCTCTCTCTCTCTCTCTCTCTCTCTCTCTCTCTCTCTCTCTCTCATCTGTCCAGTACCTTTGCCATTGAATCTTTAACTAACCCTACAAATGGTCTCCAGTATGTTTCTCAATGTTCCACACCCCCACAAATCATAGAAAAAGTGGTTGCCCACCCCCTGCCACAATGATGAGCCTGCTGTCAGCTTCTTCCATCTCAGGGGCACACATATATGGGCATTTCTCGCAGGACATTCCTCAGCATTGGGTGTCCATACCCTAAGCCCCACCCTCCAAGGCCACTTCTAGCACACGGTTTAGATTTGAAAGTCCCTCATCCCCCCAATTTGGGTAATCCCTGTCCCTGTGTCTCTATGGTGGGGATGTCCCAGGAGTCAAGGCCTGCTGGTAACTTACAGAGGTCAAAAACAAGGTCCAGCCTCTAGATATAAAGCTGGTGTTCCACTGTCATGGACCAAGTTACATTCCCAGTGGCTGAGAGTACTTGCCAAGTCACTTTGGTAGGGTTGTGGTAGGTGCTGAGGTTCAGTGCTGGAAGGAAGTTTCACCTTAGTCATCTAATGGTTTCTCTGGCCTTGAAGAAGGGCAGGTGATCTTGAGCTTGAGGGGCTTGCTCAGGTGTCTGGCTGCTCTCCAGTTGGGATCAGGTGTAGGTGCTGGTCTGACATGAGTTATGTGAACCCAGGTAGCTAATCTATCTCTTTTAATGGAGGTCAGGGTAGTCAACAACATGAGGAACAGCCCATTTCACTTTGTTTCTAAGTCTTCAGCTTGATGTATTTTAACATGTATCTAATCTCTAACTTGGTACTTGTGTGGTACCTCTGGGGTACCTGTGTTATAAAGGGCACTAAGGTGTAGGACACAATTCCTGGTGACTGATCTGGAAGGATTGCAATTGAGTCATAAGATCCTTGTCAGCCCGAAAAGTCACTTCTGGAGGTGTCAAAAGCCTGGGTCAGGGGAGTCCCACACAGGAGGGGTATTCCAGCCTTGGAACAGGGCCAAGGGAAGGGACACCACCCAATAAGCACCAGTTTCCAAAGACACTTTAGTTAAGGTCTCTTTATAGGGTTCTGTTCATTCTCTCTACCTATCCTGAGCTTTGAGGATGGTACACATAATGGAGCTTCCATTAGCCCCCAATATCTCTGCCAATCCCTGACTTACCTTAGAAACAAAAGCAGGACCACTATTTGATCCAATTACCTTGGGCACTCAAAACCTGGGGAAGAGTTTTTCTAATATCTCCTTGGCTACCATGTTAGCTGTTTCCTGCTTGGTAAGGAAAGCCTCAACCTATCTAGAGAAAGTATCTACCAACACTAGAGAGTAACCATATTTTCCTGGCTTAACTTCTATAAAATTGGCCTCTTGATATACTCCTAGCTGTTCTCTCCTAGGTGTTTTACCCTGTTTACTCTTGGCTGCATAAGCATTCATTTGCTGGCATACCTTACATTGTTCTACTGTATCTCTGGCTAAATTCCTGAGGTCTATTATATATACCTTTGTAGCAGGATATTTTCCTGTCACATTATATTTGGAGTGGAGCTTGGCAATTGGGCAGTAGAAGAGATAGGTGGAGTGAGGAGTTGGGAGGAAAGGGGGGAAGAAAAGAGGAGGAGGAGAGAGGAAGCAACATGCTGACTGGGTGGTGCTCCTTCCCCTTTCCACCTTTATGTTGGTTTCTTCATCCAGGGCTAACACTTTTTGGATCTGGGAGCGTTTTTTTCCCAGTCTTGGAGCTTTTCTCCCCATTTCTTTTGTTGGGGGCACTCTTAGGCCCAGTTGCCCCTCTCCTTGCAATATGCACACTGGTCCTTTTCAAGGGGTTTTCTGTCTCTCATTGATTAGAGTCTCTCTTCTCTGCTTTCTGTAACTACTGTAGCCAAGATTTTCTGTAAATTTCTTTCCCGTCACCTTTTTTTTTTTTTTCCATATCTTTAAACATCTTTATTTTGATTACTGTATCTGTATTCTATGGCAATTATATCATATCAACACAAGTATAAAATTGTGTTGTATAATCAAATTAACATATTTTTTTACCATTACAGCATCATTTCATTGTCTTTGATGAATTTCTTTTTTTTTTTTTTTTGGAATTTTTTTTTAATTTCTTTTTTTTTTTTGAACATGAAATGCTTTTTTTTTATAGCATGTTTTACAAGGGGAGGGGGTAAGAGGGTCCAGGTGGTGGAAAAGTACAAAATCTTCTTGGCCTGTGCCTTGAAACATGTCATGGTCTATATGGTACACTGCCTTGAATCTCTGTTTTATCATTTTTTCTTCTCTGCTCTTTCTCCTCCTCTGTCTCCCTGTTATGGCAGACTTTCTCAGCAACCTGCATTAAATCTTGTAACAACTTATCCTGTAGTCTCTCTTGCCTCTGAAGCTTTTTCCTGATATCTCTACTAGCCTGGTCTATAAAGGCCATAGTCACAGTACCTTGTGCTCCTCCCTGCTGGGGTCAAAGGGTGTATAGTTACAGAATGTCTCTATGAGTAACTCTAGAAAGTCTGTAGATAACTTGTCCGGTTTCTGCTTAACCTCATATACCTTGGTCAAATTGGTGGGTCATCATGCGGCCCCCTTGAGACTGTGGTAGACTTTCAGGTACCCCTTACCTTCTGCCATAGTAAAGTCCCAGTCAGGTCTAGTCAGAAGAATCCTGCTGTTGATGATAGCCTGGTCAAGTCAATGGTGCCAATGTATCTGAGGGGACATTTTTCTTAGCCTCCAGGAGAATGCACTCTTTCTCTTCCTGAAAAGAACCTGTAGGAGCTGTGACAGTCATCTCAAGTGAGCTGGCAGGTGGAAAGAACAGATTCTAGAAAGTTAGTACATCCCTGAATCTTGGAGGACTTCCTTCTTCTGTTTGGGGCCTGTGGGTGGCTCAGGCTGTGTCTTGAGTGCCAGGACCTTGCTAGGAAAAAAAGGCTGAATCCAAGAGGGAGGGTCAGTCATGAGTTTGTTCCAAACATCTATGTTACCATGACTGACAAAGTATGTATTTACCCTTGGACTACATCTCAGTGGTTCAAAGTCAGGCTCAAAGGTATAGCGGAAACTTTTTGTCCCATGTACAAAAATTTCATCAGTCCCAGTCCAAAAACAAACAAGACAAATACCAAACAGCAAGACAAACACCAGACAAACCAGGAATCCCTGCCTCAGGTGGGTCAAGACATAACACACAGAGAGACTATCAAGATGTAGAAAATCTGCCCCTATCACAGGTGGAAGAATCTAGTAACCAGGTGACTTGGCTGGCTTACAATGGGGCTGGGTCTAATAGAGAGAAATACTCCGGATTTCCTCCAGGGGACTTGAAGCATCCTTCAGGCTCCCCACAGTTGCAATGTTAAGGTACATCTTCCTGTCACTCTTGATCACCCCAAACATCATGGGATCTCTGAGTTCCCAGAGGCTAGCAAGCAAACTGAAAGTTCAGACAGGCTTACAGAGACTACAAGAAACAGGGAGACAGACAAAGAAATCCATGGTACCTGCTTGAGCTTCTCCTCCAATCACTGCTCTCTGGTGTATCCCCACAGGGTTTAATTCCTGGCCAATGCTCAAAATGTAAGACTCAGGTGAGCCTTAGCTACAGGGGACCCCCTGAGTGAACCACACAGAGCTGGAGATCAAGGAAAAAGCAAAAGGAGTTTATTGTTCCAGTATCCAAAAGGAGAGGCAATGACCTTGAGCAGCCTGTTCGACCAGTTTTCATACAGTTTTCAGGGGAAGAATATAGCAAAAGTCACTAGGCACAATGTGATTGGCAGAACAGTGTGACTTTTAAACTGATTGGTCCACCCTGAGGACTGTATCTACATGTTCTGGGGCTTCCCTTGTTTGCAGGTGGTTAATGCCTCCCCTCCCAACCCCCACCCTGTAGTTTTCCTGAGGAATGTAATTCAGCCTCTCCCTTCCAGAAGGAAGAGATATCTACATGTTCTATGACCTCTCTCTTCCAGGCCGTAAGGGATGCCTACATGCTCTAAGGACTTCTTTCTTCTGGGAAGGGAAGGGGCCTGGTGCAATTTTTTAAAGGCTCTAAGCTGACCTCTTCAATACTACAGAGCAGTGCTGCTCCTCTGTTTTACATGTGTGCTCTGAACTCCAGCTCTTGACTTCATGCTTGTGTGGCAGGCATGTTATTGACTGAGCCATGCTGTTCCTGGAGCCCCCCCCCAACTAAATTTCTTAGACAAAGATTCAGAGCCTTAGATTCTGATTTTCAGAATTCATTCCTGTGTTTCATATTTATTCAAGATAAATGTATGTATTAAATTCTATAATGGTAAAATTCAAAGTCCAATATTCGATTATGATCACCCTCAGTTGCCCTAGACAACCAATGAAGGTGGTTAAAACAACCAATATTGATAACTTAGGTTTATCAATGAAATTCTTTTAGTTAAAGGAACCCACAGAAGAAACTAATTACAACTGCTCAAGAAAAAGTATAATTTGGGGGAGGAGGATTAAAACATCCCACGGAGAAAATAAAAACAAACCTTTGAATATTAAAAGTTAATCATGACTAAAAAGAGGTTAAAATTATAATAAAAGTTAAAGTTAGAAAAAAGGTTAAGAAATTAAACAATAAAAATTAATTTTAAGTGGAAACTGCACATAACATAGATGTTAACTCAGTGCAATGATTCATTGTCTCCTCCTGTCACATTTTAGGAATAGGATTTACCACTAAATGAGAAATTCAAACAGGAGTGCAAAAAACTTCAAGATGAGATTAAAGATTCTCCAGACAAGGGAACCAACATGCAAATGAATGAGCTAAAGGCCTAAGGAATAGTGATTTTCTAAGATACAAAGCAGAGCTGAATTGAGCATAGAATTAGGTACAAGTGTTGCTTCAGTTGATAAAGATTGAGTTTTGCATCAGAAAAGTAAAAATCAGCAAAGATGTGCAGTGCAATTGTTAAAATCATGTTCATCTTTCTATAAGACTGCACAGAGCATGTCACTGACATTCTATCATGGGAGAGGGATCAACAGACTGATCAGAAGAAAGTACCCTTTACAGATGACTTCCAGGAGACAAATGGACACTGAGCACATTCTTAAATTTGACACATAAGGGAAACAAGTTGTCCAGGGTCATACTTAGTCTGAAGGACAGGGATGGATAGTTAGGTTCAATCCTTCCTGAAGACAAGGTACAGTTCTCCATTACATCAAAATTGCTCAACCTCTCAGAAATGGCATGATTTATGGACACCGGTGATGGACAACCTATCAACACATTAAATTATAGATGAAGTTTCCTGCATGGAAGTCTAGAATCTCAACATATGCACAAAAAGATGAACAAAGCTATTAGCATGACAATGATTTGAACCAACAAACCCATGGACTCAGTTCATGATGCTGAAACTGTAGTGGTACATTTCCAAACTTTAATGGTTGACACTGGGTTACATAGCAACATGATGAAAACTAAGTATAATGTATAGCTGTAACTTTAAAGATGGACTCTAAATAATGATAGACAATCTGTTGTATATCAAAGGTACTTTAATACTTTATCTACAGCCATAAACTTATACTTTTCTTTCTGTATTCTTAGCAGCTTGAAATCTTATTAATTTTCCTCAAGCAAAATAAAGATTGCAGGCGGGTGGTGGTGGCGCACGCCTTGGAGCACTTGGGAGGCAGAGGCAGGTGGATTTCTGAGTTTGAGGCCAGCCTGGTCTGCAGAGTGAGTTCTAGGACAGCCAGGGCTGCACAGAGAAACCGTGTCTCTAAAAACAAAACAAACAAACAAACAAAAAATAAAGATTGCTTTCCATGTATTGATCATTTCTTGGTATAGTGGAGTATATATAAACCATATCCCAACTGCCAATAGTTCAAAGTAAGGGATTAACCTCTTGTGAAGAGATTGAGACATTTTGTGGAGTTTGATATGGGGGTAGGGGGCAAATGCTTATAGCACAAACATGAGGACCTAAATTCAGATCTCAGTACCCGTATAACAAACCAGACATGGTGGTGGTACATACATACCATCTTAGCACTGTGATTGGGACGGGGTAGACAGAAGGATCCTTGAAACATAGTAGTCACGCAACCAACCAACCAACAAATGAGTTCTGGGTTTGCGAAGGGACCCTGCCTCAAAAATGAAGTTAAGAGCAATTGAGAACAAACGTACTCTGTTTGCTGGAAGGAGATACTGAAAGACCCCCACGAGAGGAGACCCTCACTCAAGTCACGGGAGATTACAGCCACCCAGAAACTCACAAGGGACCAAACTTGATGCAAACAGCAAAAGGCTTTATTTCAGGATATCAACCGGCTGAGGTTGAGACTCACAAGAGAAGTGTTGACCCCGAGGCCAGAGGGAGAAGGGTATTTAAAGGAGAAAACCACAAACCAGGGAGGTGAGGGGGAATCATAAAAACATCAGCAGACAGTAACATAAAAACAGTGGAAAGTCCCCAGCCTATTATTCATTCGGTCATGTGGGAAACACCCTGTGTACTTAGTTTTTTCAAGAATTTAATCTTGTTTAATCATTTATCATGTGGCCAGCCAGTCCTTGGAACAGCCAGGATGACTGGCATTTTCTTTATGGTCAGCCAGTTCCTGGAACCCAGAACCCAGAGCCTGTCAACCAGATGACCTGCGTTCTTGGTTCTGCCCTTCTGTTTTCAGCTAAGTTCCTAGAACATAGGTGGCCTGGCTTCAGCCTCTATATGCTAAGGGGTCTCAACAAAGGTTTACTGTTTTCTTTTCTTTTCTTTTCTTTTCTTTTCTTTTCTTTTCTTTTCTTTTCTTTTCTTTTCTTTTCTTTTCCTTTCCTTTCTTTTCCTTTCTTTCTTTCTTTCTTTCTTTCTTTCTTTCTTTCTTTCTTTCTTTCTTTCTTTTTCTTTTTCTTTTTGGTTTTTTGAGACAGGGTTTCTCTGTGTAGTCCTGGCTGTCCTGGAACTCACTCTGTAGACCAGGCTGGCCTCGAACTCAGAAATCCTCCTGCCTCTGCCTTCCAAGTGCTGGGATTAAAGCCGTGCACCACCACTGCCCAGCTATTCTTTTCAATACAACCAGAGATAATCATATTAATCAAAATACATCAGTGTCAGAAAGACAAATATATATTTTCATTAATACACATCTATAAGACTATATAAAGATACATAAAAATATGTACGTGTATAAGATATGAAAGTCAAAATGAATCTGTCTAGGGACACGAAGAGGACTATGCAAGTGAGTGTGAAGAGAAGAGTAGGAGGCTGGGGGCATGCTAAACATACAAAGTATGCTATATGAAAATATCCTCCTATGACATAGCACCATGTATAATGAATACATGCAATGAAAAAATATAAACCGTTTTTGGTCAATAAAGGACATTTTAAAAATAAGCATTCTGACAACTCCATGTGAGTAACATTAACAGATCAGATAAAGCAACTAATTTCTCAATGAAAGCATAAAACTAAAACTGTCTTTATTACTTCTCTGGTTGATACAACAAAATACCCAACAAAAGCAATTGAAGGAAGGAAGAGTTTATTCTGGATCACAGTCCATCATGGTGAGGATATCATGGTGACAGAAGTGTGAGGAAGCTTCTCATGTTGCATCCACAGTGAGAGTGATGGATGTTGGTGGTTCTATCAATTTCTTCTTTTTATTCAGCCAGAAATTCTAGCTCAGGGGATTGTCTGTCCATGGATAGAGTAGTCCTTCTACCTCTAGTACCTTTACAGGCATGTCTGGAGGTGTATCTCCTGGTTGAGTCCAGATCTTGTTGAGTTGGTAATAAGTATTATTAACTGTCATGCACTTGTAGAATAATAGAGGTCACTTGAATCATAATCACATATGAAATTAGACTTATAGTTTAAAAAAATTGAAGACTGCTTTTACATATCCAGGAGGCTTTTTCTTACTGTGCATGTAAAGAAGAAATCATAAAAATTCTAGTTTCTTTCAGAAAATACAAGCAGAAGCATTTCCTAATTCATTCTATGAAAACAGCATTCTTTTGACACCAAAATAACTTAAAAAACAAGGTACATATAAGTGCAACCCACAGATCAACATTCTTTATGAAGTAAGATTCAAAACTCCATTACAAAAATTAGCTAACGAGGGTGGGCTGTCTCTTGTGGAACGGGCCTCAAGCTGGACCAGTTGCTGATTAACTACTCCTATAATTTCTGTGTCACAGTTACTACAGCATATCTTGTAGATAGGATGAAGGTTTTGTGCCTCAGTTGGTATCCCAATCCTACCACAGGAAGTTTTGCCTGGTGGCTAGTTCATGCTGTTTATCTCCCATTACTAGGAGTCTTGGCTAGAATCACCATCACAGATTTCTGGGAATTTCCACTTCATTCTGTTTCTACTTCAACCCACAAATACTCTCCAATTCTTGTTGTGTCTTGCAGTCCTCTCTCCCTCCATCTTCCTATCAACGGATTCTTCCTGTTTCCATTCACATCTGCCCTAGTCCATTCATAATCTCTATGCATTTCACTTTTCCAGGGAGATACATGCATCACCCCTTGAGCTCTCCTTGTTATTTAGCCTCTCTGCAACTGTGGATCATAGCATGATTATCCTCTATTTTATGGCTAATATTCCCTTATAAGTGAGTACATACCATGTTTGTCTTTCTTTTTTTAAATTTTTTTTATTGATATTTTATTTACATTTCAGATGTAATCTCCTTTACCCATTTCCCCCTTACCCAGGAACCCCCTATGCCATCCCCCCTCCTCCTGCTTCTATGAGGATATGGCCCTACCCACCCTTCTACTGCCACATCCCCACCCACGAGTTTCCCCACACTGTGGTGTCCAGCCTTCACTGGACAAAGGACTTCCTCACCCACTTATGCCTGACAATGTCATCCTCTTCTACATATATAGCTGGGGCCATGTGTCCCTCCCTATGTGCTCCCAGGCTGGTGGTGTAGACCCTGGGAGCTCTGGTTGTTTGGCATTGTTGTTCTCCCCATGGGACCACAAACCCCTTCAGCACCTTTAGTATTCTTTCTAACTCCTACATTGGGAATCCCATGATCAGTTCAGTGGTTAGCTGTGAGCATCCACCTCTGTATATTTCAGGCTCTGGCAGATTTCTAACGAGACAGCTATATCAGGCTCCTGTCAGAACGCACTTCCTGGCATCCACATCAGCGTCTACCTTTGGTGACTGCATAAGGGATGGATACCCTGGTGGAGCAGTCTCTGGACAGCTCCTTCTTCAGTTTCTGCCCCACACTTTGTCTCTATATTTGCTCCCTTGAGTATTTTGTTACTCCTTCTAAGAAGTACTGCAGCACTCACACTTGGTCTTCCTTGTTCATGAGCTTCATGTGGTCTTTGAGTTGTATCTTAGATATTGTAAGCTTTTGGGCTAATACCTAATTATCAGTGAGTGCATACCATGGGTGTTCTTTAGGGATTGGGATACCTCACTCAAGTATTTTCTAGTTCCACCCATTTACCTAAGAATTTCTTGAATTCATTGTTAGCTGAATAATATTCCATTGTGTAAATGTACCACATTTTTTGTATCCATTCCTCTGTTGAAGGACATCTGGGTTCTTTCTATCTTCTGGCTATAATAAATAAGGCTGCTATGAACATAGTGGAGCATGAGTCCTTGTTGTATGTTGGAGCATCTTCTGGGTATATGCCCAGGAGTGGAATAGCTGGGTTCTCAGATAATGCTATGTCCAATTTTCTGAAGAACCTCCAGACTGATTTCCAGAGTGGTCGTACCAGCTTGCAATCCCACCAACCATGGAGGAGTGTTCCTCTTTCTCCACATCCTTGCCAGCATCTCCTATCACCTGAGTTTTTTGATCTTGGCCATTCTGACTGGTGTGAGGTGGAATCTTAGGGTTGTTTTGATTTGTATTTCCCTGATGACTAAGGATATTGAACATTTCTTTAGGGTGCTTCTCAGCCATTTGATTTTCCTCAGTTGAGACTTTTTTGTTTAGATCTGTACTCCATTTTTAAATTGGGTATTTGGTTGTCTGGAATCTAATTTCTTGAGTTCTTTGTATATATTGGATATTAGCCCTCTATTGGATGTAAGATTGGTAAAGATATTTTCCCAATATGTTGGTTGCCATTTTTTCCTATTGACAGTGTCTTTTGCCTTACAAAAGCTTTGCAAGTTTATGAGGTCCCATTTGTCAATTCTTGATATTAGAGTATAAGCCATTGGTGTTCTGTTCAGGAACTGTTCCCCTGTGCCAAGGTATTCAAGGTTCTTCCCCATCTTCTCTTCTACTAGTTTCAGTATATCTGGTTTTATGTGAAGGTTCTTAATCCATTTAGACTTGAGATTTGTAAGAAGAGAAAATAAGAATGGATTGATTTGCATTCTTATACATGCTGACCTCCAATTGAACCAGCACCATTTGAGGAAAATGTTGTCTTTTTTCCACTGGATGGTTTTAGCTCCTTTGTCAAAGATCAAGTGACCATAGGTGTGTGGTTACATTTCTGAGTCATCAGTTCTATTCCTTTCATCTACCTACCTGTCTCCTTACCAATACCATGCAGTTTTCATCACTATTGCTCTGTAGTACAACTTGAGGTCAGGGATGGTGATTCCCCTAGAAGTTCTTTTATTGTTGAGAATAGTTTTCTTTATCCCGGGACATTTGTTATTCCAAATGAATATTCAAATTGCTCATTCTGTCTCTATGAAGAATTGAGTTGGATTTTTGATGGGGATTGCATTGAATCTGTAGATTGCTTTTGGCAAGATGGCCATTTTTACTATATTAATCCTTCCAATCTATGAGCGTGGGAGATCTTTCCATCTTCTGAGATCTTCTTCTATTTAATTCTTCAGAGACTTGAAGTTCTTGTTATACAGATCTTTCTCTTGCCTGGTTAGATACACACCAAGGTATTTTATATTATTGGTGACTATTGTGAAGGGCGTCATTTCCCTAATTTCTTTCTCAGCCCGTTTATCCTTTGAGTAGAGAAAGGCTACTGATTTGTTTGAGTTGACTTTATATCCAACCACTTTGCTAAAGTTGTTTATCAGGTTTAGGAGTCCTCTGGTGGAAGTTTTAGGGTCACTTAAGTATATTATCATATCATCTGCAAAGAGTGAAATTTTGATTTCTTTCCTATTTGTATCCCTTTGACTTCCTTTTGTTGTCAAATTGCTCTGGTTAGGACTTCCAGTATTATACTGAATAGGTAGGGAGAGAGTGGTCAGCCTTGTCTAGTGCCTGATTTTAGTGGGATTGCTTCAAGTTTCTCTCCATTTAGTTTGATGTTGGCTACTGGCTTGTTGTGTATTGCTTTTACTATGTTAAGTATGGGCCTTGAATTCCTTAACTTTCGAGGACTTATACCATGAAGGGATGTTGAATTTTGTCAAATCCTTACTGAGCATCTAGTGAGATAATCATGTGGTTTTTTTCCTTTGAGTTTGTTTATATAGTGGATTACATTGATGGATTTCCGAATATTGAACCATCCCTGCATTCCTGGGATATAGCCTACTTGATCATAATGGATGATTGTTTTGATGTGTTCTTGGATTCAGTTGCCAGAATTTTCTTGAGTATTTTTGTATCAATATTCATAAGGGAGATTGGTCTCAAGTTTTCTTTCTTTCTTCTGTCTTTGTGTGGTTTAGGTATGAGTGTAATTCTAGCTTCATAGAACAAATTGGGTAGTGTTCCGTTTGTTTCAGTTTTGTGGAATAGTTTGAAGTGAATTGGTGTTAGATCTTCTTGGAAGGTCTGATAGAATTCTGCACTAAAATCATCAGTCCTGTGCTTTTTTTGGTGGGGAGACTTTTAATGACTGCTGCTATTCCTTTATGGGTTATGGGACTGTTTATAGGCTTTATCTGCTCCTTATTTAACTTTGGTACCTGGTATCTGTCTCAACAGTTGTCCATCTCATCCAGATTTTCCAGTTTTGTTGAGTATAGACTTTTGTAGTAGAATCTGATGATTTTTAGGATTTCCTCAGTTTCTGTTGTTATGTCTCCCTTTTCAGTTCTGATTTTATTAATTTGGATACTGTCTCTGTGCCCTCTGGTTAGTCTGGCTAAGGTTTTATCTATCTTGTTGATTTTCTCAAAGAACCAGCTCCTGGTTTTGTTGATTCTTTGTATAGTTCTTTTTGTTTCTATTTGGTTGATTTCAGCCCTGAGTTTGATTATTTCCTGCCTTTTTCTACTCTTGGGTTTGTTTGCTTCTTTTTGTTCTAGAGCTTTCAGGTGTGCTGTCAAGCTGCTAGTGTATTTTCTCTCCAGTTTCTTTTTGTAGGCACTTAGAACTATGAGTTTTCCTCTTAGTACTGCTTTCACGGAGTCCCACAAATTTTGGTATGTGTCTTCATTTTCATTAAATTCTAAAAAGTCTTTTATTTCTTTCTATTTCTTCCTTGACCAAGACATCATTGAGTAGAGCGTTGTTCAGTTTCCATGATGCATGTGGGCTTTCCATTGTTTTTGTATTTAGTAAAGACCAGCCTTAGTCCGTGGTGATCTGATAGGATGCAAGGAATTATTTCAGTATTTTTTGTATCCATTGAGGCCTGTTTTGTGACCAATTATATGGTCTATTTTGGAAAAGGTACCATGAGGTGCTGAGAAAAAGTTATATTCTTTTGTTTTAGGATGAAATGTTCTATAGATATCTGTTAAATCCTTTTGGTTCTTAACTTCTGTTAATTTCAATGTGTCTCTGTTTAGTTTCTGTTTCCATGATCTGTCCATTGCTAAGACTGTGGTGTTAAAATCCCCCACTATTATTGTGAGAGGTGCAGTGTGTGTTTTGAGCTTTAGTAAAGTTTCTTTTATGTATGTGGGTGCTCTTGCATTTGGAACATAAATATTCAGAACTGAGAGTTCATCTTAGTAGATTTTTCCTTTGATGAGTATGAAGTGTCTTTCCTTATCTTTTTTGATTACTTTTGATTAAAAGTCGATTTTATTTGATATTAGAATCACTACTCCAGCTTGTTTCTTGGGGCCATTTGCTAAATATTCTCCATCCTTTTATTCTGAGGTAGTGTCTGTCTTTGTCACTGAGGTGTGTTTCCTGTATGCAGCAAAATTCTGGGTCCTGTTTATGTATTCAGTCTGATAGTCTACATCTTTTTATTGGAGAATTGAGTCCATTGATGTTAAGAGATATTAAGGAAAAATGATTGTGGCTTCCTGTTATTTTTGTTATTAGAGGTAGAATTATGTTTGTGTAGTTATCTTCTTTTGGGGTTGTTGGAAGATTATTTGCTTGCTTTTTCTAGGTTGTAGTTTCCTTCCTTGTGTTGGCATTTTCCATCAATAATCCTTTGAAGGGCTGGGTTTGTGGGAAGATACTGTACAAATTTGGTTTTGTCATGGAATATCTTTGTTTCTCCGTCTGTAGTGATTTAGAGTTTTTCTGGGTACATCAGTCTGGGCTGGCATTTGTGTTCTCTTAGGGTCTGTATGATATCAGTCCAGGATCTTCTGGCTTTTATAGTCTCTGGTGAGAAGTCTGGTGTAATTCTTACAGGTCTGCCTTTATGTTACTTGACCTTTTTCCCTTATTGCTTTTAGTATTTTTTCTTTGTCTTGTGCATTTGATGTTTTGATTATTATGTGATGAGAGGTATTTCTTTTCTGGTCTAGTCTGTTTGGTGTTCTGTAGGCTTCTTGTGTGTTTATGGGCATCTCTTTCTTTAGGTTAGGGAAGTTTTCCTCTATAACTTTGTTGACGATAATTACTGGCCCTGTAAGTTGGGAATCTTCACTCTCATCTATACCTATTATCTTTAGGTTTGGTCTTCTCATTGTGTCCTGGATTTCCTGGATGTTTTGGGTTAGGAGGTTTTTGCATTTTGCATTTTCTTTGTCAGTTGTATGAATGTTTTCCATGGTGTCGTTTGCACATGAAATTCTCTCTTCTATCTCTTGTATTCTATTGGTCACGCTTGTGTCTATGACTTCTGATCTCTTTCCTACATTCTATCTCCAGGGAAGTCTCCCTTTGAGATTTCTTTGTTGTTTCTCTTTCCATTTTCAGATTCTGTATGGTTTTGTTCAAGTCCTTCACCTTTTTGGTTGTGTTTTCTTACAATTCTTTAAGGGATTTTTGTGTTTCCTTTCTAAGGACTTCCACCTGTTTACCTGTGTTCTCCTGTACTTCCTTAAGGGAGTTACTTATGTCCTTCTTAAAATTCTCTATCAACATCATGAGAAGTGATTTTAAATCTGGATCCTGCTTTTCAGGTGTGATGGGTTGTCCAGGGCTTGCTATGGTGGGATAACTGGGTTCTGATGATGCCTAGTAACTTTGATTTCTGTTGCTTGTGTTCTTGGGGTTGCCTTTTGCTATCTGGTTAACTCTAGTGTTACCTGTGCTCACTGTGTCTGACTGGAGTCTATCTTTCCAGTTATCTTACTTGTGTCAGTACTCTTCAGAGTCCAGATGTCTCTGTGATCCTCTGATCCTAAGCTCCTGGGTGGAAGAACTCCTGGGGTTCAGGCCGCCTCTTGGATTCTGACATCCTGCTGCTCTGAGTTCAGTGATTTCTCTTGGATGGTATGTCATAGTGTGTCTCCCAGTATATCCATGTGTCCACACATCTTCACTTATAAATGTTCATTGCAATGAGTTATTGGTCTTGTTTGAGGTCTCTGGATTCCATGACATCATCAATATTGGATCTTTACTGAGACATCTCCCAGTTCCTGTTGTTAGTCTGTGTCTTGGAGATCTTGTAGCTTTGGGTAAGCATGTCAGGCCCTTTCATGTGTTCCAACCATCTGCAGATTATATAGATTTTGGTGGAACATCTAAGAGCCCTGGATCTGTGTCTGGGTGGTAGCTGATCTGGTTAGTGTGCTGCTTTCCCTTATCCACACTACCTGGGTAGGTTCTGCTTCAGTTAGGCCACCCTATGTTGCCATTGGTAGGAGACAGCATCAGCTCTCCTGCTCTCCTGCCCTTGGGGCCAACTCACCTGCACCTATACCTCCAGATCTAGCCCCTCTGTGCAGCCCAGTCAAGGCACAGGTCTACTTTCCCAAGTGCTATAACCTGGGAGGGGATGGGTCAGATTTCCTGCTCCAAGGACTGGCTCACCCATGCCTTTGTCATCAGGCCCAACTGTGTTGCCCAGATAAGATGCAGGACAAGTATTTTCAAGTGTAAGGTCAGGGCTACCTCTCTTGTTCTCATGCCCTCAGAGGCAACTTTCCTGACAGATAACTAGTGCAGGTGGCAGCAGTAGGGGATAGAGGAGGAGGTGTGGATGAGGAAGAGATGCCACTCCACAGCAGATGAGTGGTGAAGCCAACTCTCTCTTGCTCTTGCCCTTGGGACTGGGACTGGTCTACAACCAGGGCCAGACCTACTGTGCTAGCAGCTCAGGAGGGGTGCAGAGCCTGCTTTCCTAAGTATCACAGCCAGTGAGAAACAGGGCCAGCTCACCTCAGTAGTCTGGTAGGATGCAGGAAGTTTTGTAGATTTTCTTGTATCTTTGAGACTTGCTTTGTACCCAAATATGTAGTCAATTTTGGAGAAACTTCCAGAAGGTGCAAAGTAGAAGATGTATTCTTTTCTGTTTGGGTGAAATGTTTTGAAAATATGTTAGTTCCACGTAGTTTGTAACATCACTTAGCTGTAGTATTTATCTGCTTAGATTTTTTCTGCATGAGCTGGCTTTTTCGTGAGAGTGGGGTATAAGACTCTTACTATCCCACTATATATGAGGGTCAATATGTGACTTAAGCTGTAGTAGTGTTTCCTCTACAAACTTGGGTATTCTTGTGTTTGAGGTCTACATGTTAAGAATTGAAATTTTTTTGTCAATTTTGATGGGTATGTAGTATCATTCCCCATCTCTTTTGATTAGTTTTCTTTGAAGCCTATATTGTTAGATATTAAAATGGCTACTGCATTAGCTTGCTTCTTAAGTCCATTTGATTGGGATGTCTTTTTCTAGCCTTTCATCCGGAAGTAATGTCTATCCTTGATTTTGAGTTGGGTTTCATGAATGCAGTAGAAGGATGGATTCTATTTTTGCATTCATTCTGTTAATCTATGTCTTTTTATTGAGGAATTGAGGCCATTGATATTGTGATATATCAATGACCAACGATTGTTGATTCCTGTTATTTTGTTGTTGCTGCTGCTACTACTGCTACTGCTGCTGATAGTGTGTGTGTGTGTGTGTGTGTGTATGTGTATGTGGCTTCTCTTCTTTTGATTTTGCTGGTGTAACATTTCTTGTGTTTTCATGGGTGTAGTTGACTTCCTCAGGTTGAAGTTTTACTTTAGCACCTTCTGTAGGATTATAGATAGATATTATTTAAATTTGACTTTATCATGGAGTATCTTAATTTCTTTATCTATGGTGATTTAAATGTTTGCTGGGTATAGTAGTCTGGGATAGCTTCTGTGGTCTTCAGCACATCTCTCCTGGCCCTTTGGGTTTTTAGAATCTCCATTGAAAAGTCAGATACCATTCCAATAGGTCTTCTTTTATATGTTACTTGATATTTTTCCCTTGAAACTTTGGATATTTTTTTCTTTTCCTGTAAAGAACAATATAAAGAATCAATTAAATACAGTTTGGTTTTTGAGAAAACCAACAAGATATTCCAGCTCCTATCCAAACCAACTAAATGGTAGATGAGAACGTGCAAATTAAGAAAATTAGAACTGAAAAGGGAGATGTAATACTCGACATTGAGGAAATCTAGTGGACCCTAAGGGTATAATTTAAAACCCTGTTCTTCACTGGTCTGGAAAAATCTAAAAGATATCAATAATTTTCTTGATACGTTTCACTTACCAAAGTTCAATTAAAATCAAGTGAACAATCTCCATAGACCTATGACCCCTAAGGAAATAGAAGTAGTCATTAAATCCCCTCTTGCCAAAAGAAAGCCCATGTGCAGATGTTTTTTGAGGCAGAATCCTACCAGAGTTTAAAAAAAGTGTTAACCCCAATAACCCTCAAAATGTTTTAAAAAAACAAGTAGAAAACATATTGCTCAGTTTGTTTTACAAGGTCAGTTACTCTGATAAACCACATAAAAACTTAGCAAAGAAAAAGAATTAGAGTTCAATATTCCTTTTTGGTCATAGATGCAAAAATACTCAATAAAATAGTTGTAAAGAAGTCTAAGAAAACCGAAGAATGATATACACTATGATCAAGTAAGCTTTATTCCAGAGATGCAGAAGTAGTGCAACATACATTAATAGATTAAATATAATCAATTATATAAGCAAACTGAAAGAAAAAAGTCACATGTTCTACTCTTTAGATGCAGAAAAGCTTTTGAGAACAATTCAAGACCCATTTGTGATTAAAAAGTCCTGGAGATATTAGGGTTATAAGGACATACTTCAACATAATAAGCCAACTTACAACAAGTCTACAAACAATATCACCTGAAATGAAGAGAAATTCAAAGCAATTCCACTAAAATTAGGAACAAAACAAGGTTGTTTACTTTCTACACATTTATTCAATGTATTACTTGAAGTTTTATCTATAGCAATAAGACAACTGAAGGAGATCAAATTGGAAAGGCAGAGTCACTTTTTATAGATGACATGGCAGTATAAATAAAAATTCCACCAGAGAACTCCTATAGAAAAGATTTTTACCAGCTTCACATCCAATAGAGGCTTAATATCCAAAATATATCAAGAACTCAAGAAACTAGATATCAAAACCTGAATAACCCAATTAAAATTGGGGCAGTTTGAAACTGAGAATTCTCACTGTAGGACACACAAACAGCTGAGAAACAAAGAAATGTTCAACCTCCTTAGCTACCAGGGAAATTCAAATCAAAACTACTTTGAGATTCCATTTTACACCTGTCAGAAAGGATAATACAAATAACATGAGTTATCAATGTAACTTCATAATATGTACAATAAGGGGAACAGGCCACTATTGTTGATGGGAGTGCAAACTGGTAGTTGTGGCAGGAATTTTTTTTTTTATTCTAACAGAAAGGGTGAAATGTGGCAAGAATATCCCTGTCCAATCTATTTAAATATTAGTGCAGCAAGAGTCCTGTGATTGGACAGGGAAAAGGGAGGCGGAGCTAAGAGCTGGACAAAAGAGAGATGGATGAGGGAGAGAGGAAAGGAGGCCAAGATAGAGGCTGGCTTTAACTAGCCACAAGTAGTTACGATATTAAGGTTAGAATAATTGAGATAACTTGTCTAAATTTTGTCGCATCCTGTGTATTGAGATTCTATTGATATATGAATCTGACTGGATCACTGTAAGTTTTAAGAGTTTTGATTTTATTGAGTAATGGGTGTTGTGGTGGTTTAACACGGGTGGACAGTCATTGTGTGAGGATGGCAGGCCGTGAGGGGATCTCTGGCCCCACCACAGAGCCTGCAGAGATGAGGACACTCAACTGGGGCCAAGTGGCCCAATGGTCCTGGGCTTAGTGCTGGAATTTGGCAGTTCTCTTTGGTTGCTGGAATGTGGAACTTCTAGGGGTGAGAGAGTTGGCAGAGTCAGGAAGCTTGCCATTCATCTTATCTAATATCTCCTGCAACAGTTAGTCACTGTTGAAATTAGTAGGGTGGTTCTTCAGAAAGATAGGACTCAATCTATCTTAAGATCCAGCTATACCATTCATGGTCACATACCCAAAGAATACTTCATAATGCCACAGTGACACTTGCTCAACCATGTTCACTGCTGTTCTATTCAAAAGAGCCTGAAACTGGAAATCAACCTAGATACACCTTGATAAAATAATGGCCAAAATAGTGTGGTACATTTGTACTATGATGTTATTACTCAGCTCTTTAAAAAAATGACATCATGACATTTGTAGGCAAATGGATGTTACTAGAAAAAAAAACAACCTGAGTGAGGTAACCCAGATCCAAAAAGATGAATATGATATGCACTCATATGCTGATATTAACCATTAAATAAATAATGAGCAATCTACAATCTGTAGACACAAAGAGCTCAGGCATAGAGGAAGGGATGAGGGCACATGGATTTCCCTAAGAGGGAAAATAGAGTAGATTTTATGGGAGGACTGGAGATCAGGGGCATTGAAACAAGAAGAGGGGGAATGGAGATGGAGTTGAGAGAATGAATGAGGAGAAGCTGGCATTGGGGAGTAGTGTGAAAAATAGTGCAGTGAAAAGTCACTAAAATATATGAAGGTGATCCAGATTAGAGAGGGACAACACAAATTGATCATCTCTTGTCACCAAATGAAGCTACAAGTACCAGGACTGGGTTTCATCCACTTGATTTATTGGCCAAAGGGTCCCATGGTAATCCCCAAACAACTCAGGCTTTTGCCAGATCAATAGGTTTCCCCCAGAAAACTAACAGAAAGACTACTCTCAAAACATATTGTGCCTCATAATAGTTATGAATAGTTTTTTTATGAGCTGTTAATTTAAAAATAAATGAAATAGAAATAAAATCACTAAGTGTTTACAAAACAGGTTTAGAGACACAAGTGAGTACTATTGATTGAATTAAACACTTTAACATGTTCTAAGCATTACAGCTATGTTTTAAAATTCTTATCACTTTGAAAGGATGTAAAAACCAGAGATTCACAGAGTATAAGAACATTGCATAGATTAATGACAGAATATGAATTATGTTCATCATTCTAAAACCTGTGTCCAACAAAAAGAAGGAAGAAGTCAAGTTGGATTAATAATATGAATAAATTTACTGATAAGTTTATAAAGATAAAGAAGGAAGAACTCAGGTTGGATTGATAGTATGAGTAAATTTACTGATCAGTTTATAAAGATAAAAAGGCCAGCAAGATGATACAAAGGTTAAATTCCTTGCTGCCAGGACTGATCACATCAGTTCAACACCAGGAACCCACATCATGGAACAAAAGAACCAACTCTTTAAACTGTCCTGAGTTCTCTACTTGTATGCTGTGGTATGTCTTTCAGAGCCCTTTTTGATCCCATGACTAGCATAATTCTCTGAGTCAAAATTAGGATCATTTTGTGATGTTACAGACAGACTGGCCTTGCATGTAACACAGTGAGCAAATTACACATTGATTTATCAATATTGTTTATAGCCAAATCCTTTCATTTTGTACCCTACATTGAAGTGGAAACTTAAGGGTTCTTTGGGAAGTTGGTTGGATGGTGTTTTGCTGGGGCAAACATGTGAAGGAACATTTCATTAAAGTATGCAGATGTGAAAGGCTGAGGCAGACTTGTGAAGAAAAGTTTGGCTGAAGCAGGCACGGGTAAAAGGATGTTCTGCTAAAGCAAGCACATGAAAGAACAGGTGATGAAAGATCCTTTGCTAACAACACACATGTATTGCTCTGCCTTTCGTTGCATAGTTGAGCTGCATTTCTCAGGACCCAATAGAGAGAAACGCACCAAAAACCTTCTGGAAGTGTGCTGCAGTTGGTTGCCGCTTCTGTGGACTCAGGTTGATGGGATGCACAGGCTGATGCAAGACACATGCTGAGGCAAAGCACGTGGAGGATACTTGACGTTTGGAGGGTATAAACAGGACTCCACGGAGTGATGGAGACAGAGCTTGGCTTGCTGGTCCAGCTAGCTGTACAACACTTGTGGCTCTGGCATCTTCGTTAATCTTTGCTTCCCTGAGAGAGGCACATCTGAAATCTTCTCTGGGGTTCCTGTTGGTCCCTCCTGCTGAGTCTAGCCAAGGCTGAGGCCTGGCTGTCTCTGCTGAGTCGTGTCACCACTGTTGTTAACCCGACTCTACTGAATTGTACTGTTGATGTATCTGTGAGGTATTTGTGAGTTGATTGACTTGTCGCTGCCTGGTAACCTGTGAACTGAACTGCTGAATTCTAGACAACACAGACGGGGTTGGTCCAAAGAACCTTTCTAAACAGATCCACTTTCTCCTTATCTTTTCTTTTCCACTATGTCTTGTAGGTGGTGGGTTACAAGGGAGGCTAAAGTGTTTAAGAACCACCATTAAAAATAGTATTTTTTAAAAAATTTAAAGTTACACTACATTGTTATTTATTTTAACTCAATTTGATCTCTTGTTACTGTTTCTTTATTTTCATTATAAAAATTTCAGTTTGGATTTTAAGCAGGTACTGGGTCAAACTGTCTTTTGGGGTAGATTTCTCAGAGGTTACAAATGGACAGACAGGCAATAGGTAGAGAGTGGATCAGAGAAGAATTCAGTGCCCAAACCCATTGACAGATACTACTATGACATTTTAAGTCCATGAGGCAAAGAGGGGGATCCTTCTCTTGTAGGGCTGAGAGAAGGGGGCCTGTAGTTTGTAGTTCATAGCACCACCCTGCAGCCAGCCTGTCCCTGACTCCTAGATTTCAGGGTGTCCTGCACTGGGGAGGGTGAGGAGTGCATGACTCTTGGATAAGAAAGAAGTGAGGGGAGAACCATGTCTACATGCAATGTGCCCAGTATAGAATTAGTTCTTTCATGTGCAGGAGTCTAGTAATGAAAGATCTGGGAGAACTGGCGAAGTGAGAATTGAATTAAGATGGTTGTTGTTTTTCTGGAACTAAAAAACCATGCACAGATCCACTGCTAAGGATGGCTCTAGAACTTTATATTGGGCTCTGTGGTTGAGGCAAGACTGTCAAATAGAGAGAGACTAAGAAGCAGGGAAGATTATAGACTTTTGACTATAGCTTTAAAGTGAAGAAAGCTAGATGCTCAATTCCTCAGTGAGTCAAGATTGGGAGGTCAGGGAAGCCTGTAGGTCAGGGTCCTGCCTAGTGCAGCCTGATGCTGTGTGCTCCAAAGGCACATTTCTGTCTTGTCTGTTCTCCTTTGGTTTTCTAGGGCTGTGATTGAGGGCCTGAAGAAATATGATAAAAGACATGGACAACACAATGTGGATCAAGACAGACATCCAACCCATAGATGGCCTGAGACTTCTAAAGGAAGGTACTGGCACACCAAGCATATAAACCTGTGTGCCCTCACCATCTGTGGGGGCTGTGTGTCTCATTTCTTTTTCCTGATGAGCAGTCACGTTAAGACTGCATTCATAATGTTTATGATACTAAATGCAGATATGGTAAATAGACGTCCTTTTGCTCTGTTATGTGGAGGCATGGTACAGTGGGACTGGTGTGACTGTGGAGGATCCAGCTTGAAGCAAGAGTGAGGTAGGGGCATGTCCAAACCATGGAAATCTGCTGAGGTCAGCAGCAGTAGGACCTCTTCCTGCTGCCCCGACCCTATACATCTCCTACATCCCCAGCACACATTTAGTTCTGTGCCTGTACATTTGCCCCATCAGAGGAAGGGGTTAAACTTCCTCTCTCTTTATAAGGTCATGGCTGGAAGCACCTGGAATTCCTTCTTATGCAAACGAGGCGTCCACAGCATCCTGGCCCAGGCCAATGATGTATACTCATCCAGATAACATCTACTCATCCCCAAAGGTTTAAATAGCATTTGTTTCCCCATTTAAAACAAGTTGTCTCACTAAAGCCTGTATCCTGATACTTTTTGTGCTGACCCACTGCCTGAGGTCTCTTTACTCCTGGCTGTTTCTGCCCTGCTTCCCCTCCCAGGATCCACAGGTTGTGATCTATAGCAGGGAAGCAGAGTCTGATCGACACTCTTAGGCTTGTATTGAGCCTGGGTTTATTTTTATATGTCCACTAGAAGTGCAGAATCCATAGGATATACGTATGCATAGCTATAGCTAATGATAAAGGATTTTCTTAGGAACTTTGCTTACATTCTAATGACAGTGCAATGTCTGTGACAGGCACACTGAAGCTCAGCTTTTGTCACACCAGGACACATCGTTCCCCCACCCCCAGAGCATTCTTGCTTCTTTTCAATATCTCTAGTCTCTGTTCGGACTATCAAATGTAACTGCCATCCTGGCCTGGTATTTTAGAGAACAGGCCAGATACTCCATGTTATACTTTTGACAACCGCTCGAGTTTGTGGGCATCTGCTGACCATTCATCCTTATTGTGAGTAATTCCATCATAAGATTTCACTGTGATGCTTTGCCTACTCAGTGTGTAACAGACACAGTGATGCCATTTACCTTTGTTTTCTTTATTCTTTCTCTCTTTCTACTTTTCTTTTCTTTTTTTCTTTCTTGGTGCTGAATGTGTTGCTAAAATTGCCCTTGACTCATTTTATTCCTACCTCACCATCATGACCAACTAGGACTGCTGGTGTAGGTCATTTCACCTAGATTAAGTTTTGTGTTTAGCTTTTATTGAAAGGTTTGTTGACTAGGTGTGATGGCACACAGAGGCTGGAGGATCTTTGTGAATTGATGCGAGACTACTGGACAGAGAGATTACCTAGCCATCCAGTGCTACACATTGAAACCTGTCTAAAATTGTAAAGTGGGTTGTTGCAAACAACCCACTCTTGTAGGAACCCTTATTTCACTATGCATAAGGTTCTCTTTAGAATATCCATGAGCACTGGGTACTGCAATGATGACAGTCCATTCAGTTCTATATTTGCACATATTATTTGTATTTCTCCCAGAGAATCACACCAACCCTTATTATCTGTCTTTTCTCATTTTGTGGGTATGCAGTGATAGCACACTGTAGTATCGGTGACTGCTGGAATTAAATACTTTCATTTTCATTCTGTATGTCTTTGTTGGCTACAGAAGTGAAACCAGACTACCTGGTGTGACGGCTATAGTCTGATGCTGGTTGTAGCATGGTATGATGATCATTGGACATGGTGGTTCTGTCCCAGAATAGCTTTCCTTTGCTCTCGTGATGGAGATGATGGAGGCTGGAGGTGGTGGGGGCACATCGTGTGCTGTAAGGCATATGCTTGCCTGAACCTATGGGAAAACTGTTCAAGGTTGCTGACTTTCCTTGACCAAAGGGTACCCTACCAGTTCAGTTGTACTCTTCTGTGTTACATATTGCTTATAGTAGCAGCAGTAGCCTGTACCTCCACCTTATTTAACCTGGCCCCCTGCAACCTAGCAGTCTTTACATCTACATTGTTATCACATTCCTCTCTCCATTCATAATAGTTTGTTAGCTCTCTCCGTTTGGTGTCTCAAGGCCTCATTAGTCTGCAGCTATAAACTCTTATACTTTGGTGTCACAAACCAGGTGAGGTTCTAGGAAACCATAGCAAGAGCACAAATCTCCATATTAATTTTCTCTATTAATACTTTTCTTATTGAGAAGTAACTCACAGAAACATTGACTTGTGGTGATGTTCTGGGGACATACAGCCCATCATATAAGGAAAGGCTGAGAGCAGGAGAGCTTGAGAGCTTGTAGAAGATGCAGGCTCACATATCAGTTGACAAGTAAGCAGAGCGGTTATGAGAGATGCTGTCTGGGTTACTAGTCTGAAGCATCCTCCCCTCCCAGATCTACTTCCTAAAGCTAGGCTCTGTATCCCAATGTTCCACAACTTCTCAAGATAGCATCAGCAGCTGAGGACCCAGTGCTCACACACATGAGCATATGGAGGGACTTTTCATACCTAAATATAAAAGATGATTTTAAATTTATCTCTGCCACACAACTGAAAATCCACTAAGAGTAGATTTACATGACTTCTAAGAAGAATCTCTCAAACATTTTATTGAAAAGTAATAACATCAATACTCATGACATGTACCCTCAGGGTTGTAATATCAAAAATTGAAATCACTTCATATAGATCTATAGAGATGGCACAGTTGGATCCTGAAATTACAGTTAATTGTACAAGAACACATGCTCTTAGGCTTTGCCACATTTATTATTTAGAATTTCATTTTGTTCTGAATGTGAGATGATCCGAAGTATGTGAGTTCAATTCTTCACTGAAAGGAGAGAGCAGGGGAGGAAGCTTCTGTGGTTAAACCTTTCACATCAAGAGACAATTAGACTCCTTTTCCTTCTTGGGTTTCTCAATTTCTCTCTGATGTTGTTTATCCTGTTTACTGATTTTTTCATTGAAAAGTTTTTCTTGTTCCTATAAAGAAATGAATTGGAAACTAAAACCAGCATTCAGTCACAGTATCCCAGTAAGAATGTCTGTCAATCTGGAAGGAAGCAACAATAATGGATGTGTAGAGAACAGGAACCCATACATGCTGCTGGTCAGAATGTAAATTCAATTGTTACAGTTATTATAGAAGTCAATATACAGGCTCCTCTAAAAAAAAAATGAAAAGAGGCAACTTCCATAGGATCTAGCCATATCATTTCTGGATATACATCCAAAGAATCAAAGTCAACATCCTACAGAGAAACCCGTATCCTCCTATTAATATGACGCTGTTCTCAAAAGCCCAATTATATGAACATCCTAGGTGTTCTTTAACAAACGAATAGCTATGGAATATTTGTGATACACACACACACACACATATGCACACACAAACACACTCACCCCTAAAAATGAATCTTGTTCCATTGTAAATAGGAGTAGATTATGATGTTTATAAGTAAGTAAATGGAAATGACATAAGCCAGGTTAAAAATAAGGATATCCTTATTGGACTTGATTTACTCAATTACAATAGAAAAGGCTGTGTACAGCTCTTGACTGTATACAGCCCTTAAAGAAGAATGTTGCCTTTACATAGACAAGACAGGGAGGGTTGAAGAGAGTATGAAATAGGTCAATGAAGGCCCTGAGAAATATCAGAGAGAGAAAGAGACAGATGAATGCTGGTACAAGAATTGGTTTTCAGCCTCTCCAAGGTTGTCAACCCTACTTCCTTATTTGGGTTCTTTTTGTGTATTTCTGCTGGTCCCTGGGCATCAAATAGGGTGACTAACTCTGTGAAACAACAGATAAATAATCTGGTGGCAAACCCTATTCAAATACATTATCATAAGTTAGCTATGGAGGACCACGAGACTCAAGATGAGGTTGTTACTTTATACAGGGTGTTCCCAAAACCCACCTCCACCCAACCTAAAAGGGGGGGTCTTCTGCCCCTAGACCAAGCAGAGAGGGGCCACCCAGAACACCCTCTGACTGGCGATCTGAATTCTTGCTTAGGCTGTGAGGCTAAGCACTGCAAGGGAATATAAATAAAAGATAAAAATATCTATCTGGGTTCCCTAAGGGACAAGCCTGACTGCATATGGGTTGATGTTAAAAGTATCCCCTCTCCAGGAAAAAGACATTGGGATGGGTATGGCCCCTTTGCCTCACTGGACAACAACAGGGGGACCAGAGCCATTACAAGGTCCCTTTCAAGTACTGGAGGTCAGGCCTCTATCCCCGCATTCTCAAGATTAGAATTGCCACAACCCTTCTATACTTAGAGAAGGGAGGAGATGTCAGGGGCAGCCCTGCTTGCACACTGAAGGCCTAAAGTCAGGCATAGGCGTAAAATCAGCAATAGGCCTGTCATGCATGTATACTAACACCAAGTCTTGGGTCTCAGTGGAAAAACATTGAAACAGATGGCTATAAGCTATTGTAAACAGGCAACTTTTGTGGAAATTTACCAGCCTGAGTAGTCATAGACCTTGTAAATAGGTAGCCTTGGCAGACAATACCAACTTAGATAAGGACAAATGAATCATAGGCAGAGTCATTGTGACTTGCCCCCTGAACCTTCACCCAGCCGATACCTGGTTCAGAAAGATATCTGTATTCCCCCTGAACACCCACAGGCCAGTGTCATTTCCTTCCCCACATCCTGCCTTTCTGTGTTTATAACCCCTTTGTGAATGAATTACAATTTGAGAAAAAATAAATAAATTATTTAAAAAAAAGAAATTAAAAAAAAAAGAAATGAAAACAAGCGATGCAGCCCACAGCCCCTTGATCATGTGCCATCACAGCCCACAATGCACACCGTTTAAAGCCTTTCGGAGACTCATGAAGTGCTGCCACCACTTTGTTTATTAATTTGTAATGAGTTTAAAGAGAGAAAGGGGAGTGTTCCAAATTCTTTATAATGAGCATTGATTGACCTTTTATTGTCGATACCAATACTGTTGCATATCAAGCCAGTCCCAAGATAACAATCTGCTAGGACTAAAGTCAACAGCAGTGGGCTAGAAAGGAGAGCTGAGGCCCTTTATTCTCTGACTTGGTGTGTGCATTCTGATTTAAATTAATGAGTAAAAAATAACCTTCAAGTTTGGCTACAAATTTCCCAGGATGAGTAGCCTAGCCAATTTATGTCATCAGTGAGGGCTTAAATTAAAGGAAAATTCCTGCATTGACTACATAGCTGACTGTTCAGCAATGAAACCAATTGAAAATTATTTCCTGCTTCATTTTCTATCTCTGCTCTTCCATATCATCCATCAGCCAACAATCTCTGCAATGATTGAAAGATGTCTTATTTTCTTCTAATGGAACATTTAAACCTGTTGATTTACATATCCATATTAAAAACTCACCTTATTTTTCCTCTTCTATGATGTGAACACAGAACTACAGAGGCTCTGAAACCTTCACTGATCTATGCCTACCATAAGACAGCAGAAAACTGAGCTACAGAAAGCCTCTTTCCTGGTCTATTGTTTATTCCCTGGGTTTTGATGGATTTCCCCCATCTTCATTACTAACCAAAATATTCTGTGGCCACCCACTGATAACCCAATAAGTCAAAACAATAAGAGTTCAGGTTTCACTACCTTGTAAAAAACTGTGCTTAAATGGTCCCAATCCTTATCCAAATGAAGCACTAAGGTTTTTTTCAATTTTTTGGTAATAAAATTACAGCCCAACAAAAAAAAAAATAAATAAGAAGGATAATTTGTCTCATGTGGAACCAGAGGAGGGAGACAAAGACAATGGGGAAATACTAAGAATATAGCAGTGGAAGAAAGATCACTTAAGACTACAAAATGTCTTCAATTTTGATTATATGCAAATATGGCAATGGCACAGTGAGGTCCTTAATCTGTAATGTTAAATGACTGAAAACAAAATAACTGTTTTTCAAAAATAGTCAAACAAATACTCTTTTAAAAATTTGAAATGTATCTTTTAGTATTATGTCTGTTGTATTGAAGGATGTATGTGCAAACTCATGAGTGTGAATGTCTCTGTGTGTTTATGAGATAGAGAGAGGGAAAGGAGAAGACAAGGGAGAGAGGAAGGGAGAAGAAGAATGGGAAGGGGAATTATGGAGAAAGGAAGGAGAGAGGAAGGGAGAGAGAGAAGGAGAGAGAGAGAGAGAGCAAATCTATATGTGGAGGTCAGAGGATAGCTTCATGTGTTGTTGCTCCCTTTCCACATTGCTTGAGATATGATCCTCATGGTGCTTTATGCTGTGTTCCAGGCTAGCTGGCATGTGAGTTTCCAAGGACTCCCTTGTATGTGCTTCCATCACTCAGTAGGAGTGTTGGGAACCTAGGAATTCATGCTATTGCATCGTGTTTATACACGGGTTTCAAACTCATGTCCTTACATTTGAACAGGAACTACTTTTATCCTCTGAGCTATCTCTCCAGCCCACACTTTTATTTCCTCAGTGTGAGTCTTCATAGCTATAATTATCTTTCTACTCAACCATCTGAGATGTTTTGCCTACATTTGTTATCATAGCATTGTTCTGTTAACCTGTGTTTAGCCTCTTACTCCATATTCAGAATTTTACTTTTAAAAATATCTTTTCCAAAAATTTTTAACCAAGTGATATGAATATAACATATATGTAAATAGGATAATTAATATACATTTAAAAGAATGATGCATGACTTGCAGATTCAGGAAAGATATGTGAGTAGGGAATTTTACATGGACCTGTAAGATTTGGATGGTGGCACCAAGAGTAAAGTACTGAGGTATTCTGGGAGAGGAGTTGTGCATATTGTGACTCAGAGTAAAGGTCAAGAGAACAGGATAGCATCTAAAACCAGTGCTAAGTTAAGTGGTCATGGGTAGGTGAAACTACTCTTTAGGATGTGCTAACATGTATAGTGACCTTCAGAGATCACAAAACCAATACTACTGTAGACTGTACTAGGTAGGAGAAATATTCCAGTTGTCCACTCAGGAATTGTATCTCAGCACACATTCTATCTTTTGGGAATGGCAATTTCTTCATTAGGAGAGAAGACACCAGAGCAGATGTAGTGAAGCAAAACTATAAAAATGTATTTGGGGTACTGTAATGGGATGATCTTAGGTGCAAGTCTGGCCTGAGCAACAGGAAGAGACGCTATCTCAAACTGTGAGATTAAAAACATGGTAGAGAAGTCTAGTGCTCTTCTTTGGTTGTGAGTCTAGGCTTCAATGGCTGAGCCATCTGTCCAGTTTGGGCCTGGTGCTCTTAAAGGGGAAATATTTAATGTGTTTTCAGTGGTTTGAATGAGCTTAACTCATGAAAATGGCACTATTAGAAGGGTTGGATTTGTTGGAATATGTGTGGCATTGTTGGAGCAAGTGTGTCACTGTGTAGGCAGGCTTTGAATTCCTATGCTGAGAATTTGCTTTGTGAGGAGGAGACCCTCCTCTAGCTGCCTGTGAGACAGCCTTCTCCTAACTACCTTCAGAACAGGATGTAGAACTCTCAGTTCCTTCTCTAGTGTTATGCTTGCCTGGATGCTGCCATGCTTCCCACATTGATGATAATGGATTGAACCTCTGAACTTGTGAGCTAGCCCCAATTAAACACTGTCATTTATAAGAGTTGCCTTGGTCACAGTGTCTTTCACCACAATGGAAACCCTAAAAAAGACTGTTTAAAGTACTTTGTTTATGGACTTTAGTTATTTGCTTCTGTTGTTTGAGTGATAACAGTGAATCAGGAGTCAGGAAGCACAATTTTGTGTGTGTGTGTGTGTGTGTGATGAGCCTTTGCCAGAGATATAAAGGTGAAAGTGTCTACACAGAAAAGTTTTTTTTTTAAACCTACATCAGGCATACTATCAATCAATGTCTTTTATCCATGGCCATTAATGAGAAAATTAAGATGTCACAATGAATTACCTGAAGCTTACTCTGAAATATCTCCTCCTGCTCTGCCATTAGCCTTGTTGTATCCTTCTCTCTCTCTTTAGTCAATTGTCTCAACTGATTCTCAAATTGTTATTGTTTCTCGTTTAGAGTCTTCAAATTCAACTCATTCATTTCCTTCAACATTTTTTTTGTCTTCTCTGAGGACTCAGCTTGTTGGGATTTCACTGAGAATAAAAAAGCAGAAAAGACGTGAAGAATCAGTGTGTAGCTTTTCCCTCCCTCCCTCCAGAGCTTATGTATGTTGTTTCTTTATGGAGGAAATTCCTAGGGTCAATATTTCATCTCAAGTGCCCATAGTTCCCTGGCACATTTTCTTATTCCAGATATGGATTTTAAGAGTAAAGACACATCTTTGCACTTCTTGTTATAGTCTGAAAACATGATGTAACTGAGCCAGGGCCAAGGAAAGGATTCCTTTACAGGGACCTGTAAGCTCTACACACCCACTTTTCACAGGGTCAAGCATTTTCTTGACTAGCTACCATGCAGTTTCTACACATCGAATCCAAGCTAAGTCAGATGATAGCATTCAAGGAACAATTGGACAAAACCCAATGTTTTGTACAACTAATGTAAAATAAAGTTTAAAATTCAAAAAGCAACATCTTTTAATGGTAGCTGAAACACTACTTGCTGAACCCCTAGTAGTGATACTTATTTGAGCCTTTGTTCACCTTGCATCTAATTTTCTCTATGTTCATGTCATTCATACCAGATTTGACAGTGTGAATAAACTCTTAAATCAGAATATGGGCCTAGAAATGTTGTGTGAAAGAGAAAAGTCTACCTTAATAAGACTACAAAATATCTCCCTATTTAAAATATATATTATTATAAAATTTATATTCATCTATAGCAAATGTAAATGATTGACATATAGTATGCATTTAGCCATTCTTAAAACTGTTGGCAAACAAGAGGAGAAGCTGCAGCTTTCATAATGAGCATCAAAGAAATTGCCTTAGTCGCAACTCTTGGTCTTTATACAGTGTCTTCATTCTTGTGTTGTCTATGGGCCAGTGTCTGTGTAAGAATGATAAGTTCATGTTCATTGTTAATGATTGCTGTGTAGGAGTTGGTTGTGGTACTTGAGCCCTGGTGACTGTGTGGGGGTATTTTCATTGTAAAAGTTTAAAGTCTAATACATTGCAAGTTTAATTCTCTGTTTTTCTCCTCTATATCTTGAATCTTTTTCTCATGCTTTCTTCTCTCTTCAGAGAGTTCCTTCTTGAGATGTTGTTCTTGCTCCTAAGAAGGAAGGGAATGGTTAAAGAAGCATATCATAAAATGGTCTCACAGCAATTGTTTCATAATTATCTAACAATTTTCTCTTTTTAATATTAATTATTAGATTATTAATATTAATTATTTACTAATTAATATTAATTATTTCTCTTTTTAATTATTAATTTCTCAAATTAATATCCCAGTCAGACTTGAAATACTGTTTTAGGTTAGCTTCCTGTCTTCTCTTACAGCGTGTTACTTACTCTTGAGGCTCCTTTGTTTGGTATTCTTTTTCAAGCACTTCTGGACAGTCTTTAGAAGAGCTCGTGAAGTCCCTCAACTATTGTTAATGTAGAGTTCTACTTTGGGATGATTGACATAATAGGGAAAACAATCGTGTGTAATTAACACACATCTTTTCTCCCCCTTCTCTAGTGTGGGTTTCCATTTCAGAATTATTGACTGAAGGATAAGAGTCACTTGGGAGGATTTTTCCATGATGCTCAGATGTAGGTATAATTAGATAATAAATTCCAATGGGATTATTAATAACAAGAAAATAAAATTGAGGAGATCAGGACTACAGTTGCCCAGAGTGCATTTCTGGACCAATATACAGAATCTTTAGATTTAGAGGAAGCCCAGAAAGCAGTTAGCATAAAAAAGTGAGGAGAGAATTTTCCCTATTTGTCTCAACAAAGACAAAATTGCTATTGATTGTACTAAGCAGGCCATACATGGTATGTATTTCTTGTCTCGTTTGCAACCAGTATTTTCCTTTTAGGAAAGGTAACCAATTCTGTATCATTTGATATAGATATAATACACAACACATTGAAGGCTTTTTGCACAGTGCTTGGTGACCACTAGCTACTATATAGTGAGTGAGAGAATAATGTAGACTCCATAGACTGTCAGTAAGAAGCCTTTAGTAATTGCAGATTTGCTGTGATACAGACACAAAGACTATAAAGGTACAGTAGAGTGTCTGGCTACAATACTTCACCTAGCTCAAGTGGACAAGCCTCTAGTCAGTGTCCTTGCCATTGGGTTGTGATGACACAATGGAATACCTGAAGGAAAAGAGTCATCTTCTTCTCTTGCTCTGCTACTAACTGTGCTCTCTCTCTCTCCGCCTTTTCCATCATCTGTCGGACTTGTTCTTGATGATTCCTGTCTTTCTCTTCCAACATCTGCCCATACCTCCTTTGTGCTTCTTCTGTTACTTTTGCTGTAGTCTTTGAAGATTCAACTTTCATACGATCCACCGTTGAAAAAAAAGAAAGGAAAAAATGTAAGATTGCCATGTTATTTTCTTCTGCCAACACCTGTTTGGTAGTTTGCCATTGGATACATGGAGTCCTGGGGTACCAGCATTTCCATTGGAAAGACCATAATGCCTCTGACATATCTCACCAATGTGTGGTTTGAGGAGTGAAGGTTCATTTTTTTTTTTTTTTTTGCTTTTCTTCTTGCAAATACACCTATATCTGAGGATATCCTCTAATTACTAACAGGCTTATAGAGAGATGGTTGAGTGTGTGTGTTTGTGTGTGTGTGTGCTTCTATGGCTCTCCCTAAATTCAGTGCCAAATGTAAACACTTTTCTAACACTTGTTAATTATACATCAGTTACTCACTGAAACTATTGTGACTTGATCCTGTTGGCTAAAATGAACTCAACAATATCTATGGAATTGGTTTACTCTTTAGTGCACGTGAAAAGGAAGTAAGAATACTGAGCTAAAGAGAATAGACTATTACACAGATAGAGAAAAAATATAAACTCTCAGAACCTTCCTGATCTCTCTCTCTCTCCTCTCATTCAGCTTAATTAGATACTTTATGACATCTCTAGCTAATAGGATGGACAGTTCAAATACAGGAGTCAGTAAAAGTTATGCTATGCATAAATACAGTTCAAAATGAAACGAAGAACTTAAGATGGAAAAATGGTTTTTCTAGGTAATTCCATTTTGTCAGCTTGTAGGTCAGTGATGGTATAGATCTCACTACTGTGGCTCAGTGATGGTATAAATGCCTAACTCGTGGCTCGGCAATGTAATAAATGCCACGATTTCAAATATGAAGTAATGGGAGTTCGCAGATGCTCCAAATTCATCATTAAACTTGTTCCCTGATTGGATAGTATCCTATTGGAAACTCTTACCCTTTGTGTTCAATTTTTATTTATTATTATTGCATGTACATATGGTGTGCATGGACCCAGGGCACACATGTGCCACTGTGCATTTGTGGAGATTAGAAGACAACTCTGTGGCATTCATTTTCTCTTTCCTCCTTACATAGGTGCTGGTGACTGAACTCAAGTCTCCAGGTTTCACAAGATGTAACTTTTACCTCCTAAATCCTCTCAACAGCCCTGTTCTATATATTTTTACATTCTATTTATCGTGCATAATATAATACTTTTGTTCTTGTATCTCTTCTCCACATTCTTTATCTCTTCTTGAAGCTTTCTGCTTTCTTTCTGGAATCCCTCTTGGAGTAGCTGTTTCTGCTCCTAATAGGGAAAGAGAATATTGAATGTCAAATTAATATTGTAAAACTTACAAAACAATTTTCTCATTAGTGGTCTTGAAATTTTTCAACAATTCCTCAAGACCTTTGGCATTCACTCTTAAATTTTGTTTGTTAGTCTCTGTACTTATCACTCTCCTGAGTTTTTAGTTTTTATTACATTCTCTGGTACTTTTTTATTTGGTCAAATGTAATGTGTATAGTTACAGTCCCTGAAAAGGTTTGATATGTAATTCTATCCTGGGATTTGTGGATCAACAGTAAGTTTTCTCATTATACCTAAATCTAGGTAACTTTTCTATCAACTCTCAATTATGTAGCATAGTTGATTTGTTTTGTTTTGTTTTCTTCACACACACACTTTCCCTTCTGTGTGACAGGCCCCAGGTATTTAGACTACAATTCTATAAACTGTGGGTAAGCATAATTTTAAATTGCTCATCACAGGATGTATACAGACACGTGCTTTACCATTATTTATTAAAAAGTAATGGTCATGAGTACCACAGGCATCCATAAGGTCTCAGAATTATTGCTCTACACCCACTGACAGGCAACTTTATACCTAAAAGAATAATGGAAATTTAAGTCTATGACTCTCTGAATGAATGAGGATGTGTCATTATGGAATTGTACATTTGGTTCCAAATGTCATATTAGAGTTAGACATAGCAGGTGAGGACCTGAAGGACTGATGGCCTACAGTACATTTCTGAATTAACATTTAGACTCAACTCATATTTGGAGGAGAAACTGTGACCAGGAAGGTACTGCAAGCCTGAACATGTGTCAGTTGGCCATGTGTCTTTCTACTCTATGTGCTCCCAGAGTTATACAAGGTTTGACAAAACCAAATTGTTATTCACCCAACCTACACACAATTGTGTGATCTCTCTCCTAAACATTTACTTAGGAACATCTCATATTACTTTTCCTCAAATGAGGAGTCAATTAAAATGCACATATTTAGAAGTGCTGCATGGCACCTCTCTGCTGGATTACCTGCACAATCAGTGGTGCACTGGGTCACTTGTTTGGTCTCTTTTAATTGCCTAATAAGGTATAGTGATTTTTAAATCCTTCACTATGCACACTCATTGTGTGTGTGTTACTATGTTACATAAAGTCACTTTTATATGAATCTATATTATATGCTGGTCAGATTGTTTTTCATGATCTCCCACCTTCCATTTTCTCATGCCTATCCCCCTTGTCATTTGTATTCATATAGATGGTTTTATTTTCACATACACAGTCATATATTCATGGGACTGAAGTATACACACACACACACACACACACACACACCACACACACACACTCTCTCTCTCTCTCTCTCACAAATGCTTGTATCAATAAGACGAAAGCCAAAATAAAGTAAAATAATGCAAAGAGACTATAAAAATACTACTGAGTATACTTTAGTTTGTTCAATTCTTTGTGAGCATGGGTATTACCCTAAAGTGTAGTTGATAGTCTCGTTGAGACTTCATTGTAGAAAGCTTAGTTTTTCTTTGCCAGTATGTATCAGTTGCATTAGGACCCTGTGTACAACTCTCTCTCTCAGTCCTGGGACCCTGCCTAACTTGAGCCTTTCAGAGCTTGTGCACTCTGCCAGAGTCTCTGGGAGTTCTCATGTGCATCAGTCCTGTTATGCCTGGAAAATGCTGTTTCCTTGGTTCATCTACCACCTTTGGCTCTTAATATCTTTCTTCCTCCTCTTCTGTGTAGATCCTTGAATTCTGTCTGAGGGATTTGAGGGGTTTTATAAAGAAGCCCAGTTAGGGCTGAGCATTGCAAAGTCTCTCTTTTTGTGCACATTGCCCATCTGTGTTAATTATCACGTACTGTTCTCTGATTTGGTCTGGAAAAGGCACTGATCTATGTGTATAGCAGTATGTCTTTAGGAGTCACTTGATTGATAGGGTTCTTTAGCAAAATACTAGTAGTAGGCTTTGCCCTAGTCTCATGAACTATCTAGTCTCAGATTCTTGGCCACTTTAGCAGTGTCATGTGTGGCCCTTGAATCCAATCAAAAAGTAGTTGGTTATTACTGTAGTGTGTATCACTGTTGCACCTGTGCCTTCTACAAGCAGGCCATTGTAGGTGACAGGGCTTATAGCCTTTTTCCTCTGTAGTGTGCAGAATACTTTCCAGTATCATAAATGTTAATCCATAGGAGGGAAGCTTCTGGTTAGGCACCAGCCTTGACAATACCCTGTGAGGTTTTGGGGTTCCCATGGGGACCCTTGTGCCAAGATACATTTGATTTCTTTTTAATGTGGAAACTTAAATGTTTAAATTGTCCAAAAGGCTGTTGTTGTTTTGGATTACTTAAATTTTTTGTGTTTTGAGTCATGATTTTTCTGTGTAGCTCTGGCTGGCCTTGAATTCAGAGATCTAACTGCCTCTATCTCCCAAGTACTGGCATGAAAAGCATACACCACTACAGCCCAGCTAGTTCAAATATTTTTAAATGTAAGTTTTAAATGGATTTTAAAGAATAATATAAAGCTTGTAAAATACATGTCCAATGCTTGCCTGTGGATAGCTGTTGTTTGTGGCGATTCAGGAAATAAAGATTCTCAGGCCTTTTTTTAATGTGAGCAAGTGGCTTTGCATCAGTGCACAGTGGCAAGTAAGTTTGAAGGGGCTGCAACAGAATATGGGCTGAAGAATCCCTTATACTATGTGACTGACTAACCTCTACAAGGAGGTTTTAATTAAAGATTCTGGTGGATAAAAATAACAGAATACCTGAAGTTTTAGAGAAAATGTCTGCTCTTGCTCAGCCTTTAATTGGATTCTTTCATTTTCCATTTTCTCAGTCAGCTGTCTGATGTGTTCCTGATAACTTCGTTCTTTCTGTTCCATCAACTTCTCATTTTTCTTCTGTGTTTCCTCCAATAGTTTTGCAGCAGCCATTGCAGATTCAGTTTTCTTTCATTCCACTAAGAAAGGAGAAAGAATTTTTACAAAGGTCCAGAGCGTGTAGGTACTAAATGCTAGTGCTGTCTATGGACTCATAGGCTTAAACTACAGTTAAAGTATGGTGATATAACTAGGTGTATAATTCTGGTGAGGTAATTTGCATGAGAAGGGAATGATGGCAATCATGTGAGTTTATCGTTGTTTTGTAAGAAGATGAGAAAATCAGAGTTCAGTCTTTCTACCATGTGAGGATGCAGTAACACGATAGTCAAGATACCAAGAGAGAGCATTCTTGACCATCCTAGACTCTGGATTCTTGGGCTCTAGAATTGTGATAAACACATGTGTTTCAGCTGTGCCACCTGTGTTTGGCCTTCTGTCACAGGAGTCCACCCTGGAGAAGACAGTATTAGCTCCTGCTTCCTCCCACAGTTTCTTGTTATTTCTGTGCACCGTGTGCATGTCTGGTGCCTGTGTAGTCCAGAAGTGAGCACTCATGGTATTGGATCTACAGCCAGTTGTGAACCACTAGAGAGGTATTGCAAATAAAACTTTGATCCTTTAGAAGGCATATAGCTCTTAACCACTGAGACATCTCTGCAATCCGTCATTGTTATCACTATTTCATAGAAACCAATCCTGAGGCCATTTTACTTTTGAAGTGGCTGCTACTGTAACACCAGTGACTTTATTATTCATGTTTCAGTTTAAGAATTATCTTTTAAACACAGGAAAATAGTTATAGCATTACAAGGTTTTGTAAGTATTTTGTATTTTGGTTTGTTTCTTACCTACAATCTCTTTTTCCTTTTCTGTCAGACTCTGATCTGTCTGTAAAATTGCCTTGGAAATAGCCTCCTTGGATTGTAAGTATGTCTGCAGAACCTCTTCAGCCTTAGAGTTCAGAGAACATAGAGTTAGTTGTAGGGCTACTATCTGTCTTACCATCATCCTTAAGACTTTCTCCTCTCATCCAAGATTCCTTACCATAGAAATGGGTAAGTCATCTAAGCCAGCCAAATGTATGTCTCTACTGGTTGACACTGGGAAAAAGTTATTCTGTACATTTAGTCTAAGGCATTGAGTTGAATAGTCTTGTGGGTATATGTGGGCAAATCATATTGAGATACAGAATCCTCAAGGAGATAATAGTTCAGAGAGATAAAGACACAAAGATGGAAGGACTGGAATGGAGAGTTAAAAGATAGTCATGAATCACATAACTATGTGACATTTTCTGAATGGTTGGATCAAGGAGGCTTGTCAGCAGTGGTGTAGAGCATACCAATAAACATCTTGAGTACCTGTAAGCCCTTCTTTGGTTGTCCATGGTACTTTTCCTTCAGCCTCTGTGTCTCCTGAACAAAGAGATAGTAACCTCCTGGCTTAGAATAAGTGCCTTGCTTCACACCTTCTTCAAGAGGTCTGAAGATATCCTGAAGCAATGCCCAGCAATGGTTTGCTGACACTTCTGTATTGTGTTTACAAAAGTTGTCCCATCTTTCTTCTAGCTGAGACTGCATCATGAGATAAGTATTAAAAGGAATAACCAGAGAAGGATGTTAGCAACCTTCATAATTTCTCCCAGGGCCTCCCCAAAACGTTGAGGTCCACAAAAACTTAATGAAAGCTAGGGAAAATTGTGGCTCTTTGAATTAGAACCTTCATATGAATCCACTCCTTATTAGAAATGATGTTCAGAGGTTTACGACAAACCCAATGTTGGAACTATACTTTTAATCTGGACTGACAGCTGCTATGAATGCACTGAAAGAAACAAAGTATAACTTAAAATAATCACTGAGACCACAAGGTCATTCCTCTTGGCCACAAAAAGAAACTTGGTCTAATAACAGTAAGTATATAATTTGATTAAAGCATCAATTGTCAGTTATATGGACTTAAACTAAAGGTGAGTATTATAAACTATTTCAAACTTTGGTCCATTGTTTTAAAATGGTTCCTTTTGATGAAACTTTTGATGAAACTAAAGAGGCAGTTTCACCATTTTAAAGGTTACAAAGGGTAGTTTCCTTCAAAATCAACAATCCTTTGTTTGTCTGATATGTACTTTGTCTTATACAACAATGATCCACAGAAACTTGAGAGGAAATTACCCCTAATTTCATTTGAAATGAATGGTCTTCATCTTTAAATGAAGTCCTGAGGAAGATTTCTATGGCCTCTCTCTCACAGGTCCTGTGCAGGTCCAGGAGCTCCTGTAGGGTCTCTGTGGGAAGTTGCACCCTCTGACTCATCTGTTGGTCATAGTGGGTGATGGCCTTTTGGACTGCTGCTGAGTTCTCTATCTGGACCAAAGCCAGAGCTGCGTTCTCCATGCAGGGGAGAGACCCGCTGCTGATGGCACTGACATAGGTCTGCACCAGGGTTTCTAGTCCTACAAACAGAGAGCAAATGATGACATCAGCTGGAGTAGAACCCTCTTCTCTAAGGAAAGGATAAGGCAGGGCTATGTCTATTGAAGATGGATCTCCCAGTTCTGCAACTTGTTTAGAACCAGACTTCCCTTCTGCATTTTGAGTCCTCTATATTAATCCCTTGGAAACACCTTAATTAAATATCTGTGGGAAAGTAATATTTTCCTCATCAAAAGTATTCTTCTTGTCTCATTCCAGCTTTGTATTGCTTTATAGAACTTTCTGAGGTACACTGTTGTGGATAGCCCTGGTGCAGTTTGTATTTTTATGCTAATTCCACTTCCTCAGGATTGACAGCCTGGAGTGAATCATGTACTCAGGTGACTTCATGTGACCCTTTTAATGAATAAAGATTTCAAGGAAACCAATCACTGGGTGAATAGGCAGGACTTCCCAGTCAAACAGAGGGATGGTGGAAGAGGACAGGAGAGTGGGCTGGAGGACAGGATCATGGAGGCAAAAATGTAGGTAGTCAAGGCCCCTGTTTCAGGTGGCAGATCTATTTGCATCTGCTATTGAAGGATTTAACTTAATATGGATTATAAATTAGGATGTTAGTTGTTGCACCCAGCAATTGAGTTACCTCTTGCTTCTGAACTAAGTTTGTGTGGTTTTTTCTTTCATGCAGCAACTCAATTGGGTTGCAGAGAGAAAAGGTACAGTGGCAGGGCACCTCAACCAGTCACTGGAATTAGGAAGTGTGGGGCTGGCATGGCAGCCACCTGCTGATGGGAACGTAGTGAGCTACGTGGAGAGATTTCAGGGCTCTGGGTCAGAGTCTCCGTGTGATGAGAACATGTAATCTCCTTCCCAGCAATAACGTGGATTGCATTTTTTCTTTCCCCACTACAGTGCACTAATTTTTTAATGGCTTTATTTTCATTACAGTATCCATGAGAAATAAGGCTGTATAGTCTAAGAATTTCACTTAGAGGTCTGAAATAATTTCACTGTATTTTTGTGTAAATTTAAATGACTATACATGTGTTGGTTGGATGCTGAACTAACGTTGAGTAATATATAGGAACTTAGCTTGTTTTAACATACCTAAATTAAGTTTTCAATAAGTATTCTACATAAAGATTTGACTAATTAAAATGTAGTAGAACAGTTGAAGCTGTTTAGAATTTAACATAAACAAACATAGCCCCTACACTTCTGAAAGCTGAAACTCTCCCCTTGTCTTGTAATGCATGGAAAAAGAAGACAAGGACTCACGTGGGCCATTGACAATGATGCCTCCTGGAAGAGTTTTGGCTTTGCACTCCTTAAAGATGTATAAACAGAACTCTGCTACTTGCTGCAAAAACTCAGGACCAATCTCACTTTCTTGTAGTGTCTCCAGCTGGGGAAGCTTTTTCCACTCAGTCGGTGGATAGAAGATAAAACATTTCTTCTTTGGAAAAAACTTACGGATACAGAGTCGGGGTAGGTTGTATTTTTCAACTTCTTTGCAGGAATCTGGGGAAATAATTTTTCCCAAGAGGGTGAATAGCTGGTGGAAAGGATAATATGTCATTTAAGAATGTCTTCAAATAAATATTCCCACTATATCCCAGTCTTTGAATACATGTAGCCTCACCAAGCCCAGTGAAGAGATGAACATGATCTGATAACAGTACTCAGAAAAGAAATTTATAAGTTAATGTAGTTAATATTGGCTATTTTCCAGGCAGATGCTAAATAGGAATTTTTTCTGAGGAGTAGCCAAAAGTGTAGAAATAAAAATTAAATATAAGCACCCCAAAGGATATTATTTTCCTGGCATTCTTCTCCTACAACTATCCATTCCTGTACCTTCCTTGAGCTTGAGAGAAATCTCCAGGTACTCATCTGCTGTGACTGGGAGCCCATCTACTTCCATCTTCAAGGTTATATCCCTCAGAGTCCACACAAAGTCAGGGAAGAAGCTCACAAACTCAGCTGAGTCTTCCACCCCATCGTCCTTGTCAGGTGAGGATCTTGCTTGGATTCGATCTGTGAGCTCTGTCACATAGCTGAGTAGCTAAGGAAAAGTAGTGAATGAACAGGATCCTCAGAACATCCTCCATCTCCACTCATGGTTTTGCCATATACTGACTCAAGTGTGAATCCATGAATGAGTACATGGAACCTTGCCTTGCACTGGGACTATTGTGTCTTCTATCTGTCAACATTGACTACTGCATTTCTAGAATGAGATGTTCTCCATCAGAAAGGATACTGCAGCTGGTCCATGGCCTGCTGGTTGATGGCTCCCATGCTGTTGTAGACAAAGGTGCTGCTTAGAAGAATAGCCAGGGCAAAGATCCAGCAGTCATTCTGGTTGTCACCCTGGAGGTCAGAACATCAATGTTTCAGGAGTGTGGTTTGTTGTGTGTTAGTTTTCATGTGAGCACTGACAACAGAATGCACACTGAGCCAGTATTTCCCATGGTGCCTAGTAAAATGATTATTGTCTTTAAAACCTCCACATTACTCCAAACAAAAGCAATTGGATTCCAGGTGAACTTTGAATATTTTTACTAAGATTTTACTTAGTTTATACTTATTATTTGATGGCATTCTTTTGACCATTGGCAATAATTGCAAAACAGACAGTGATGCTTGCAGATGTTCTAAAACTTCAAGTACACTGTAGATTTAAGTATTTCTCTCTTTGTTAATGAGAATATTTACTTTCATGTGATTCATTAATGCCTTGGCTGTTTTTAAAATCTCATCTAATTTTTCCTTGTGTGCTGCAAGTGGAAAACAGGGCTGGGCCTTCAAACTCAAATATGTAACTGACATTCTAGGTACCATAAGATCCGAGATACTTGAGTTTATCTTTTGAACCTTCCTAAGTTTGGGTACCAGATTTGGGTGATAGCCTATCATTCATAGCTGGGATACTGGAGACTGAACATCTTGCTCTTCTTTTAGTCTGCCTATTTAGTAATGGTACTTAAAATTAGTTACATGATGTGTGCTTGAAACTACCAAGGCATATTACAGTGAAGTCCAATATTTCATGTAAAAGTTCAGAATGCTGGGATATGAGGGGCTGAGTTGCAAATTGAATTCTCATTCCTTACTTTATCCACATCGCCCAGGCCCTCAGTGTCAAGCAGAACAAGCATGTGGTCTGCCTTGTGTGGGTGAGGCACACACCACATCCAGATTCCTTTTGTATGAGCCTGCATAGTGGAGCCCAGAGAGAATCCTGTGGCACAGAGAAGAGAGCACAGAGTGGATGAAGGGTTAGAAACTTTTCAGGAAGTTCATGTAAAATGAGATCAATCCAAACCAGCAGAGTTAACTAAAGCTTGTATTGACCATACAACCAGAGAAATAGTAAGTCATAACACCAAATACTTCAAAATATTCAACATGTTATCTTTAAAAAATAGCATTCTCCAAACTAGAAGAACATCATATAGGAAATGCCATATATGAAAATTCATGCCAATATTATATTTCATGGTAAAAGCTGAAAACATTTTCCTTTAAGACTATAAAAGGGAAAATGTTCCCAGTTTGGGCACTGATGTTCAATACAATAATTGAAATGTTATCCAAATAAACAAATGAAACAAATAAACAAACAAACAAACAAAAAATCAGAAATAGCTTGCATCCAAATTGGTTAGGAAGAATAAGATTATCTTTGTCACAGGTGGCATGATCTTATATGTTAAAAGCTTGAAATATCCCAGAGAATAATTTTGAAAATAATCAGTTAATCCAGCATAGCTTCAGCACACATAATTATTTTTGTGATTTCTATAATTAGTTCTTTTTCTACACACCAATAATGAATCACAGAAATAATAATGAACCAAAATAAAGAAATTACTATTTATAATTAAATCTAAATAATAAACTACATGGGAATTCACTTGATTTAGAAGGTGAGAAATCCATGCAGAGAAATGTACAAATTGTTTTCAGAAAGTGTTACAGAAGACAGAAACAATCACACGCTCTATGATTAAGGTTTGGAAGAAATAATATCCTTAAAATATCAATGCCATTATCAAATAAAGTGTCCATTCTCTTTTTGATGAAGCCCTTGCTTGATTATCCAAGCAATGCTTGAACTAGGGGGTCCAAATGGTCTTCCTACCTTAGTATCCTTAGTGCTGGGATTCTGCTCTGAATCACAGCACTTCTTCCCCTCATAGTATTTTTTTTAATAACTTTTATTTTTTATTGGATATTTTATTTATTTACAATATAGATGTCATCCCCTTTCCCCATTTCCCCTCTCTAGCACCCCCATCTCATCCCCCCCTTCTTTATGCTTTTATACCATTTTGATTATATGCAAGTATCAAGGTCTATTCTATGTTGAGAGTCTAGCAATACAATAGATGCAAATAGTCAAGGAACAAGCAATCCAATAAACACAAATAGTCAAAGAAAAAACAAGGCATTAAACCCAATTCCGTGAACACTCCCTTGACCACTGTTTCTAAGGGCTTATCAGGATGACCAAAATATCTGAGCTTACTTCCCTGTCCTTGCCCAAGGTCATTTTCATGTCTGAAGCCTACTTCCTTGTTCTAGTCTAAAATTTAGATTCCTGTTTGAAATTACTTCTTTGTTCTAGCCTAATATTTAGGTTCCTGCCTGAGATTACTTCTTTGTTCTAGCCTAATATCAGATTTCTGCCTGAAGCCTACTTCCTTGTCCTTGGCCAACGTCATATTTCTGACAAGCAGCCCATTTCCTTGTCCTTGGCCCATGTCCGATTCTAGCCAAGCTGCCCCAAAGGCTCTCCGATTCTCCCCCTTTTTTACTTCATTAACAAGACTGAGTTTATCTTAGGTCATTCTGACAAGAATGCCTTCCTTACCTGTCAAGAACAGATTACAGAACAACAATGGAGAATGGGAAATATATAACTGTTGTGGGATTGATACTTAGTTTGTCTTGGAAAAAACATAATACATATAAAAGTGATGATATAACAATAATATGAATTTGCTTAATGCTACAGAACTGAGATTAAAATGGTCAGAAGCCTTGATTCTATATTATATTAAATCATGATACTAAAAATCTTTGATTTGAAACACTTTTAAAGCTTTAAAAATCAGGTGAAACTTTCTTTTACTTATGAGCTCACTGATTAAAAAAATCATTGTCATGATTGTGTGAGCATTTGTGTATACATGATCTGCATTTGGGTTTGTGTGTCATAGTGTGTGTGTGACTGTTAGAGGACAACTCTATAGGGGACAACTCTCTCTTTCTCCTGTCTAGTTATTCATGCAGGTTGCCTGGCTTATGCAGGAAGGCCCTTTACTTGCTGAGTCATCTTCTAGGCCTTTCCTTAGTGTTTTAATGAATGGCTTAGAGCTTCTTACAAATTACTATTTAAATTATGTAAATTAATTTTTCTTATTGATATTTTCTCCTAGGATAGAATGATTTTTGCTTTTAAAATGGGACTGAAGATGGAGTAAAGAGCATCATAGAGCTGACTTACTCCCTGAAATAGAATCGATATAAAAGTTAAACCAGGTAGGACATTGGATTTCAGAATCCACCTCTTTCTCTAACTTTCCTCCTCACAACCAGGCCTCACATTGTGGCTGAACAGAGGGGACCCAGCAGAGCTTTGTTGGTGGCACTCACCTGATCTCTTCCCAGCCAGCCTGTTCATCAGGTAGGATTTGCCTGTGCGGTAGAGCCCCACAATCGCCACCACCACCACAGGCTGTGTGATGGCAGACAGGATCTCCAGGGCCTTCTGATTGGTTCTCAGTTGTCCTTTCATATTCACAATGAGGTACATGGGCTGGGGCATGTGGATCCTTAGGGATGTGTCTGTTGTGGCTCCTTGCCTTTGAAAGAAAAGGTGGAAAAAATTAGAATTCCCTTCTCTTCTCAGATGGTGGAGTCATGCAACCTTTCAGCATGAATATTAGTTTTATTCTATTGTTCAAGTAGTAAGGAGAAAATTTGCATAATTTTAGGAGATTGTGAAAATAATATCCAAGATGTGGAATAAAATGATAGTACTAATGAATTTTGACCTATTAACAACTCACGTCCATTTATGTTATCATGGAGGAGATTCCTTTTGGACTGCAGTTGAAAAATTTTTGCCAGATGTTGAAGAGGAAAGAAAATTTATGAAAATAATTCTTACTAAATTAATTGTTAATTTTTGTGATTATAATTGTATTACAACATCTCATTCTTCCTTTCCCTCCCTTGAAATTCTTCCATATATCCCATGCACTGCCCTTCATACTCATGCCTCTTTTTTCACTAGTTATTATATGCATGTACATATATATGTATATGTACATATATATTCCTAGATATAACCTCTTCAGTCTATATAATGAAATCTCTATGTGTGTTTTCAGAGCTAATGAATATTTTTTTAAGTTTTATTCATAAAATTGTTTTTTTTTGAAAATTAGAATTTCTTGGTGTTGGTTTGATGGCTTAGCCATTATAAGTCCTTAGTGTCAAGTGTGACATCCTGAGCAAAGTCACCATAACCTATATGTTAGCAGGAGAACACCAACTCTCTGGTTCTCTGGTGTCTACACACCCTCTGTGACACATGCCCATGTCATATGCAAACACAGGTAAAGAAATAGATAAGTGTAAAAATTAAAATCTCTCTAAAATAGAATTTATGTAATGTTAGTACTGGGTGAATTTATTTTTATTTAGACTATATGCAAGTAGTTGAATATGGATTTATTAACTCATCAATTCTTTCAATGAATAAAGACAAATGCTCCATTTTCTTCATGTTTGCATTTAGATAATAGTCTACACAGGTGTTGATTATTGCCTCTCCCTCTGGCTCTCAAGAACGTTTTGGTGGGATGAGCATTCAAAGCAACCCTCATGCTGCTGCTCCAGGAATGGAATAATCACAATTTACTAGTGTGTATTTGCTACAAAGAGACCATTCTGGACTAGAAACTCTTCCAAGACATGGAAGGTATGAAGCATGGTCCCAGAAAGAACATATGAATCACCCAAAGTTAGTACTCTAAATGCCTGACACACTGATGAAACTTCAGTGACTCTGGAGAGCTGGAATGTTACAGGTCAAGAGCCAAAGTCTCTTTGCTACCTCAGACTTGCCATCACATTTATCACCCACTTCTGCATTTGACCTAACATACTTTTATTAGAGAAGATCATTTTCAGAACCTATAAGCAGAACCTTGACTTCCAGCCACTCAAAGAGTAAGACAGTTGTCTGAGAGCATCTGGGCCCATGATTGAGGTTTCCTTACTGTGTTGCCTGATGTCTCCAGCCTACCTGAAATCACCTGCCTGATGTCTCCAGCTGTATTTTTAAGTGTCTTTATCTATGATTTCTTGTTGTTCAGTTATAAAACTTTATGAAACTGTTACTATGTGGGAAGCTGTATCTGCATCCTTGTGAATTATGAAAATTCATGGCTAATATTTTGTCTTCCCTTTAATTTATCACAGAAGAATATCCTTTGAGATTCTAATTTTAAAATTTATACCAGATATTGAATGGGACTAGTTGATATCACTAATATTTAGTTCCAAAATAAATTAACCCTTATCTGTTAGAAGTAAGAGCTGTTGTGTGCCAGAGCAGTGTTCTGAAATTTAATTAGCTACACAGAATGGTAAGATCAATGGGGACGGGTCTGAGTGCAACACCTCAAATACTACAGGAAATTCAAAACAACTGTGACCAGAAGACTAAATGCCAGAGATCAGATCAAGAGTTTTAAGAAGTTATTCAGTGAAAGTGGCTATTTCCTGTGGCCCAGTGTTAAGGTTCCTATTTTTTTTTTCTGTTTATTAGAAGAAAGAGAAGAGAAATGGGGTAAGAAGAGGAGGACACAGAAATAAGAGTTAGCAGTGGGGGGGAGGGAGGGAGAGAGAGAGAGAGAGAGAGAGAGAGAGAGAGAGAGAGAGAGAGAAAGAGAGAGAGAGAGAAAGAGAGAGAGAGAGGTTGATGAATGAGGCTGGTCCCTGGCCAGGAACTCAAGGGAGGGCTTTTCCAGGAACAACTATCTGAAGGCCTGAATGGGTGTGGGGGCAAGTTAAGTCTAGACTCTGCTCTTCATCCCAAACTGGAGGAGACTCTGTAGAGGAAGCCTTTAGTGAAACACAGGTCTGGGTCCTACAGGTGAGAGAGAAGGACTGGGTGCCAGGAATGAGAATGTGTGCCCAATGAAGAGAGAATCCACTCAGAAACCAAGTCCAGGTGTGGGGTTGAAGCATGTTATCCTGTCTTCAGCTTTCCCTCTGGGTTCCAGAGTTTTCTTTCTACCTCCACAGTGTCAGTGGCTGTTGGTCTTGCATCATTTATTATTTTGTATTATTTAGTTTTTAAATCTCTCTTTTTCATGAAAAGAATGCACCAGCTGCCTTTTTGGTTGCTTAGCTATAGTGGGAGCTGAACCGAGCAAGTCCATGGTCATTTAATTGTGTCCCCATTCAGCAGAGACAATGTCAACATAGAGAAGACCAAGCCTAGCTGTTTCAGTATTCCAGCTGAATACAAGCCCAGTACTGGTGCTTAGGGACTGGCTGATATCTGATCCAGTGCCCCAGTGCATGTTCATCTGCTAGCCATCCTGATCCCGGTAGTGTTCAAGTGTCCCACATAAAATCTTCTCATCCCTTTCCTGGCATTATAGACCTCACGGCACTGAGCAAAACTACCCAGAATGTGAAGAGCTGTCAGAAAAGAAGTGAGCTTCTTTACCTGTTCTTGCTGTTCATGGTGAGTGGAATGGCTTCCTTACTGGTCTCTTGCTTCCTTCTCCAAGGTTGTGAGACCTTCTGTGAAAGTGATAGACTAACTGTACAATGACATTCTTAGTGCATGATAAGGATATGAAAATGAAACTGCTTGTTTTACAGCAATGAATCAACAACCATGAAAGTCAGCTCTGCAACAAAACCAACCAACCAGAGACCCCAGGGTCTAAACCACCAGCCTGGGAACACTTAGGGAGGGACCTATGGCTCCAGCTGTATATGCAAGGGAAGATGGTCCTGTCAGGTATAGGCGGGAGAAGAGATCCTTGGTCCCATGAAGGCTGGATGCCATGCAAGGGGGAATTTGAGGGTGAGAAGGTGGGAGAGGGGATAGGTGGGGGCACGTCCTCATAGAAGCAGGAAGAGAGGGGGTGGAATAGGGGGTTCCCTGGGCAAGAGGTGGGGGAAATGGGGTCAGGGGAGAACATCTGAAATATAAATAAAATATCCAATAAAATAGATAATTAAACAAAAAAAAATAAATCTCCAGAAAAAAAAAGAAAGAAAGTAATTCATCTCTGGAGCCAAGGTAGTGGGAGGGCATGCCAAGACTTCTCAGCCTAAACTGTCAAACATTTGCTTGTAAGAGATCTTTGTATCCACCTGCTCTTTTGAGGTTTCCAAAAGATATGGACACGTTTTTTATAGAAAGTTACTCTGAAAGTTGGGGATCCCCTGTGATCATCTGAGATGAAGAGGAAGGATATTATTCTTTAAATCTAGTTGCTTAAAACACATCTCTTCAGGTATTTGGTTCTCCTGACAGTACTAGTAAGTAGAGAAAGAGCATTTTGCCATCCTCCTGAACATCCAGAACATTCTACTCTTGGGGATGAGGGTGGCATTCTATGTATTGTAAGTTGATTTAGACCGGTAACAGTGGCTTTATATGGATTTTCCCCTTAATACTACTTTACAATGTTATTTAAATTCTTTTTCATTCTTCTTTAACATTTTAGCTTCCTTGTTCTTGAATCTACTCCAAACTCAACTATCTATCTGTCTATCTATCTATCTATCTATCTATCTATCTATCTATCTATCTATCTATAAGGTTTGCTACAACTGTGGTAAGAGTGGTAGAAATTCATTACTTGAGCCCAACCTGCATCTTCTCCATCTCTGTTTCTCTGTCACAGAAACTCTACTGCTGATGAATGTGTCCCCAGGATTTGGAGATCACTAGTGTGTCTCTATAGGTCCATATTTTAGAATGTTGGTTCACAGTGTGGTGTTGGAAAGAGGTAGCATGAGAATTTAAAGCATAGAGCTTAGTAGAAGGCCACTACTGGTCTCCCTAGAATCTTCAAAACTTCTTCTCTCACCTTGGGACCTTCCCCTTTCTTAGGCAATCCCATCATGATGTCATTTGCTGAGTCCATGAGGCTGCCTGATTTTGTCCTAGGCCACACAGCTAAGGTATATAAATGTTTCTACATTATAAAGCACACACTGTACAGTGCTTTGTTTTGGTAACAGTAAAATAGACACAGTCAACAAACTTAGGCTCCTCTTTCTTCCTCTGTCAAGCAATGACTTGTCGTTTTTGATACAACATCCTTATAAGTACTTACTTTTTCTATCATTCTTAGATACAACAGCACTTTCACTTTGAATTTGTTTATTTTTCTAATCTAGATATGGGGTTATTATTTTGTTGATGTTTTCCAAAACCCATCTCCTAGTTATGTTGATTTTTGTGGCTCTCTCATGTCTGAGCATATATCTCTGCTTCAATCTGCATCGTTACCATCCCCAAAGTTTAGTTTATTCTTCTTTTTGTGTGTGTTTTTTTTTTACATTTTAATAAGAGGGGATCATAGGAACCATAGAGGCTGTCTTCCATCTCTAAAGGACTTGAGTTTTGGATTTTTTTAAAAATATATTCTTAAAAATCCCAGAGGAACTGATGCTGCACAGCAGAATGAAATCTATAGAGATGTCAAGTCAAAACAATATTTTCCTTCTTATTTAACACTTGTCAAACTATGATGGCTTTTACTATTATTGACTTACCCAGCTCTTACCTAGAGATAAATTCATCCAAAGACAATATACTAGAGAGACTAATTTTTTTAAAAAAAGACTCATTGGTTTCATTTTGTTTTGTTTTTTTTACCAGCAGGAAAAGAGGGAGTTAAAAACCAGAGCACACATACTTTCTGGCAGATACACAAAACACAGAAAAGGTACACACACACAGATACACACAAACAGATACAGACACACACACACACACACATGCACACATGCACATACAGATACATAGAAATGTGCACACATATATCACACACCCACAGAAGACAAAGAAAGAAAAATACTAAAATAATAATGCTTTGAAAAAATCCTGAACACAAGTATCAGAATAACAATAGATTTATTATTTTCAGCAGACTTATGAGCCAGGAAAGTATAGCTTGACAAATTCCAAGTCTTAAATGTAATCAAGTTTGAAATACAGAAAACCGTGTAGTAGAGTAATTGGATAAATTATTTCTAGACAAACACAAGTTAAGACCATTTATGATATCAAAGCTAGAAATGCAGAAAATTCTTAAGACAATACTTTACAAAGAAGGAGAAGAAGAAGAGGAAGAGGAGGAGGAGAAGGAAGAAGAGTAGGAGGAGGAAGAAAGTTTCATGTATAAGTCACAATGCAGTCCATGAAAGCCATGAATGGATGGGTGGAGGGGAGAGCTAAAGAGAAAAAATCTTGTCAAGTACAGTAAACCAGAAAATATCCAGTGCTTCCAGGGATGGAAAAAAAAAAACCTAACAACTAGCCAGCCAACTGGAACAATAAATGCAATATCATAAACAAAGCAAAATGTGAGTCATAGCTGAGAATGCAAGTACTCTTAACTCACCAATTAAAAGACAGACTACTGGATTGGATTTGAAAACATGAACAAACTTTCTGTAATTCTAGGAAACACACATATCTGAAAAGACACCCATAACCAGAGAGTCAAAGGTTAGAAATCAAATTAGTAAGTAAATGGTACATGCAAACAAGTTGATGTAGCAATTTTCATATCTGTAAAGTAGACTTTAAACCATACCCAATCAGAAGAGATAAAGAGGGTTGGCTACTGCATATTATTCATTAGAAGAAACAATTCATCAAATGAACATAAGAGTTATAAATATGAAACAAATTTTATTCCCTTGATTTCAAGACACAAACACAAGAAGAGTGCATGATTCCAGACATAATAATAAAAGGAGAACTCAGTACATTTAAGTAGGGCCGCCAAAGAAAAACACATGAAGCAAACCTCAGAACTAAATTACTGAACAGATCAATTGGACTTGAGAGGCAGCGAAAGAAAATTCCACCAGATAGGAAATACACATTCTTCCCAGCAGTATATTCAGCAGTCTACAATTGACCATACTGCTAAAGAATAAACCCTACTAAATAAAGAACGAATAAAATTAGGGATTAGAAAGATGGCTCACTGTTAAGGGCATTTATGCTTCTTGCAAAGAACACAGGTTCTCCCAGAACACGCATGGTCATTTGTAACAGCCTAACTCCAGTTCTGACCACTGCAGACACTAAACACATATATATGTATGTATATATATGCAAGTAAACCACTCATGTGCATGAATAAAAAACAAAAAGTTAAATTATTTTATAAAACTTACTGCATCTCATCACACCACAACAAAATCAAACTAGAAATCAGAGGAACTAACCTCAGAAAATACAAAGATATTTGAAGATTAAATAGTAAGAGTGTTATAAATATATGCATGTATATCAGAAATTTTTGCTTATCTTGTGGCAACAGGCTACAAGCAGACATCTTGGTGATGAGCTCCTCAAGTCCCAAAGATTTTACTTGCCTTCCTCTCCAGGATTGCTGTCTCACATAAATTGCCTTTGTTTCTTCGGTAACTATGTGTCTCTGCTCATATCTTTGTTCAGGAACCTGAGAACCTAGAAATCTAGGTGGCTGCCCATCCATCCTGACACCCATAGACATCATTACTGGGATGAATTCTAGCTTCCCAACTCTTCACCTTCTGCTCTTTATGATTTGTCTTAAATTCATTGAGATTAGATGCAAAGAATGATGTAAAATACAGGAGGAGTTTATTGAAGGATGACACAATACACATGCATATAAACATACATAGAATTGTGCACACATACCTCACAAACCCACAAAAGACAAAAAGATTATAAAGAAAAGAACAACACTAAAATAATAATGCTATGGAAAAAGTCCTGAACACAAGTATCAGAACAACATTTGATTTATTTTTGTTTATTATTATTTATTTCCACATTTTTAACATTAAGAGATGTGGAAAATAAACAAAGAGACCACTGCAGAGAACAACACTCCTGGCATGACAATAGGTTCTTCAGAGAGACAATTGTGTAGAGCATATTTTCAAACGATTCTGATGGACAGTGGCCAGACGGACCTTTGTGCTAATTTTCAATGCTCAGGTGGCCTTATACTATTTGTTAAAGTTTGGGAAACATGAAATTTTCCTGGGGTACATTGTTGTATATGTGATTGACAGGCTCACTCGACTTAATCCAAAGAAGGGAAGCTCAGTATGTTTCTGTTCTCTACCAGGAAGCTTCCTAGTAGATTGGGATGGAAACTAAGCAAGCTCTGCTAAGGGAAACTCCTTTTGTTTCCTCTATCCCCTTTTCTTTTGGATATTGGCCAAAAGCCCAAGTAAACTTGCCCTGATACTCTGGGTTTTCTTACTGATTCTTTTAATTTCCACCCAACTCCCAGAAAAGTGACAAGTAGAAAGTTCCTAGGGGATTGGTCCTAGTAAGTCACTGAGCCTAACCTTATGAATTGGCTCAGAACTAATGACTTGTGGAACCAATCAATAAGGTAGGGCTCAGAAACTTACTGCTTACTGGGACCTGACAAGAATCACCTAATGCTCCACAGATCAAAGTTCCTCTGCTTACAGGCATGTCACGTACCAAGGTCTGCCTGATGACCTTTAGATAATCATACTAGCTCACGATGGAGCTCTAGTGCTAGGAGGAGACTTGTCACTAGGAAAAGATCAGTCATCTTCTAACTCACTCACTCCTGTTTCCTTGCTCTGTAGCTATTTTAAATAACCTAGCCTCCAGTCTCCCCAATAATTCCCTCTCTTGGACACACCCCTCCCCCACCACTTGGGGAGTTTCTTCTCTTTCTCTCTAATTAAATAGGGTTGGTTGAAGTGTCCAACTCTCTAGTCTTCACACCTCCTCGTCTGCAGGGCAGGCTCCCAGGCCCATAGCTACTGTAGCTCTCTACCTGCCAGATGTACAGCAATCACAGCCAAGTATTATATGACCTTTCTTTCTGCCATGTAGCTGCTTGCTAACTCCCATGGCCCAACATGGTAGCTTTGGACACAAAAGCAAAAATTCGTGATTGCCTTCTTCTCTGTCTTCCTTCTGCCGGCTGCAAATCTATGCAGCTTGCCTCTCAAACTAATAAAATTATCCTTCAGCTTCCATTTTGAAATGATTCTAATTAGGTCTATCTTCCTGAACCTGAGTTTATTGGAGTTACTTACAAGAGTACAGATAATGGGTTACTTACCAGAGTATGTGTGTCAGAGACAAAGACAGCTACATTATTGAAAAGTCTAAAGAACTGTCTAAAGAATGATAATCTAAGTCCTTATCAAGTTCCATTGATAATCTCCTAAGAAGTCCGTTGGGCAGGACAGCACAGTGATATTCAGCCCTTGAGGACACATTAGTTTCTCTCTAATTAATTCACATTCACACACTCATTCCTCACCCCTGTTTTTTAATCTTGAGCACAAGTCAACAAATTCAAAGTTTGAAGCCACTGGATGTGAGTCACTTGGGCAAATATTTTCCATTGTACTGTAACTCTTCTGTAGAAGTAAAGGGGCAAATTTCTTGGCTCCATTAAACCCAAAAAAGTGATGGCTTCTTGGGAGAAAGTGGTTGCACCTTCTCCTGATGAGTGCTGATATACATTGTGAACACAGATGTGCTACTTCTGTCTTCCTCGCTCTAGCTTTTCCCTCTCTTTGCTTATAATTTCTTTCATGTTAAAAAAAAATAGAGATTTACAGGCCACACAGGAGTCAAGACTTGGAACAAACTTCTAAGGAAAAAGATAGATGCCTCTCTCCAGATGCTCAAAAGTATGAATGAAGAGGCAGACAAAACATTTTGCCAAGCAAGAGAATGAATAGGTATTTTCTACCTATCATCTATATGCAACCCTGAAACTGAATATTAACAAAATTGCAAGTTAGACTCTAGCTAAGCTCAAGCTATAACGCCCTAACATTTATTCTTTTCAGTTGGTCAAATTTGTCCCTAAAAGTTCCTTTGGCACTGACTTCCTTCATAGCATGAGCTCACATAAGACAAACTATACAAAATGGGGGTAAAATATAATTCAGTCAATGTGTGACAGTTAAAACCAAACTCCAGGATATATGTTCATCAAGACCTTCAATCACAGAAGTGGTCCAATGATCAGAACTGAAAGAAAGTCATCAAAGAGATGATGGCTCCTCAAACTAGAGGGCTATGAGTTTGAAGCCATTTTGAATCATGCCAACACAGAGAGACAGAAGGAATATGGAGGCATGAGATGGGAAGAGAACTCTCAGTTCAGAGCCCAAGTGAAGCTTCTTACAAGCTTAGCAGATGGAATCCAGCACAATGAACAACACTTGTAAAGGCTCCCGAAATAGAGTTAGTATTGTGTTTCTACACAGTTTGCTTGTGTTAAAGTAATAAGGAACTAGATTTATACCCTTAGGATGTATGACCTTGGACAGGACCCCATACTTTCCCCAGGTATTGCCTGAAAATTTACAAGAAAACTGTGAAATGTTGTTGCTCAGGAAGGGACCAGAGGTCCCAAAAACTATGCAGGCTATTGCCAATGGTCTTAGTTACCAACCTTATTAGACAGTAAGATACTATTGTTGAAGATATCTTATATTCTGGCTACAGGACATAGAGAAATCAAGCTGGAACTGATCAGAAAACCTCCTGCCAGCTACCTAAGTATCATAGTGCCAGAAGAATCTTTTCAGGAGGCTGGGGTGAGGGACATCATCAATGTTTACATTGAAATGTGGACTGTTACTGCTCTGATGGATGATGGAAGACATTCATTCAAGCAATCCCCAGCCAGTGGCTCCCAACATTGAGTTCATTGTCTCATGCCAAAGAGGAATGAAGAAACATGGACTAGGACCAAAGAGTATGAACCTAGATATAGGAGGAAAACAATGAAAAAGAAGTCCTGGTACTTGGGAGGAGTTGTCCCCAAGGATGGAATTCTTCCGTGCTTCTGTGAGACTTACTTAGCAAACCAGATAAGGACTGGGGTTATCTTTATTGAGAATGTTTATTGAAGGTTTCAGTGTATGTTTCTCAAACATTTCCTGTAAGGTGTTCCCTTCTGTAGCCTGTAAATAATTCAAATACACACACTGGTTCTAAGCTGTACTTGAGAGAGATCATTTTTCTCAGCCTTTTGTCAATGCCCTATCCGTGATGAAGAAATGTTTGTTCATGTCTCCCAGGAAAAAAATCACAGCTTGCAGTGACTTGTGATGAATTATATAGATGACTATAATTTTATTCCTCATTACCTCAAGGTCCTCTCATCCTGTGTCTCTCCAAAGAATGGCTAATGATATCATAATATTTTCTATCTATAAGATAATGAGCTGCTATGTTCATATCTGTTCAAAATTGACTCAGGACACAAAGCCAGATAGCTTTTCCTAACTGTCAGAAAGGGTTCTATTCCATCTCAGGCCAGTGATGATTGTTTCTTCTGTATAAGCTTCCTCTGTATGTCTTTCTAACTGGAATATTATTTTCTTCATGTATATATCTTATATATCTGTGAATATATATATGTATGTATTTGAATTCATGTGTTGATACACATACACTTGCGTGTACTTGCTAGTCGTAGTCCAGAGACTAGTAAAAATAAAGTAGATTTAAATAAATTTTAAATTAAAATTCAATAATATTGGGGCTGAGAGTGGTGGCCTAAATCCTTTAATCTCAGAAGTCAAGAGGGAGAGTGAAGTGAATTCATGACCAGCCTGATTTACATTGTGAATTCCAGGCTAGCCAGAGTTTCCTGGTGAAAACCAGTCAACATGGCCTCATGTGTGTATGTGTGTATGAGTGTGTGTTTGTATGTGTGCATGTATGAGTGTGTGTTTGTATGTATGTGTGTATGTGTGTGTATGTATTTGTGTGTATGTGTGTGTATGTATGTGCATGTATGTGTGTGTATGTATGTGTGTGTATGTTTATGTGTATGTGTGTGTATGAGTCTGTGTGTATGTGTGTGTGTATGTGTGTGTATGTCTGTGTGTGTATGTGTGTATGTGTGTGTATGTGTGTGTATGCATGTGTGTGTATGAGTATGTCTGTGTATGAGTGAGTGTGTTTGTGTATGAGTGTGTGTGTATGAGTGTGTGTGTGTAATTACACCATTTCTTCTAACTGTTCTCCCCCAAATTCTTTTAATCTCCCCTACTTCTTCCCAAATTGATCACCTTATTCTTATTATTTTGAACACAAACACACACACACACACACACACACACACACTCCAGAGAGAGAGAGAGACAGAGAGAGAGAGAGAGAGAGAGAGAGAGAGAGAGAGAGAGAGAGAGA
>NW_021620537.1:2612598-2674580 GCF_004785775.1 Grammomys surdaster
GAGAGAGAGAGAGAGAGAGAGAGAGAGAGAGAGAGAGAGAGAGAGAGCAATTTTAGATAAAACATCTACAGAAAGGAATCCAACACAGAGAAAAATAAAAATATCTTGTGTGCTGATTTGGCACAAGGCAGTGATTTTAAAGTTCCCTGTCCTCTTCTCCCATAGGTAGGAAATAATTGATAATTTGGAGCTTGAGACTGCCCCATTTCCTTCTTTTTTTTTCAGATGAAATCATTTACTAGGAGAAAACAATTTCAGTTTTACACACACACAAAGATTCATCTTAGATAATAAAGATTGCCAGATGATTTTAAGATGCAAACACTGATGCAATGACAAAGAGTCAAGAAAAGTCAGACATATGGTCATCTTTCACTCAAATAAGTCCAACAGTACTAAACAAGATACCAGGTCAAACCAACACCACATTAAACTTAGAGCCTTACAAAACAATTTGCTTCTTTTTCTGATATGAAAAAGATGTCTACTTTCCAACTTTCAAGAGTTCTGAGATAGGCAGATGCCAGTTGCCTCTCTAGTAGCCTAGGGCAGAGAGGGGCCTAGGGGAGGGAGACACCAAAGAGGAGCCATTTCTGAGGCAGTTTCATTCATTTCATAAGTACAGAGTATCCTGTTCTGATGTTACCTGAGAGATGCTGCCCATGACTTCAGAAACAGAAACAGAGCGAATGAGGGGACAGAGTAAGCAAGGAGCTATGTTCTGGAATATGAAAGGCTCTGCCCTGCAGCCCTTGTCTTGGATGGAGTCAAGAGGCCTTTACAATGTATTTCATAGGTAAGCTGTCTCAGACCCATGTAGATAGATGCTAAGGTAGACCAGCCAGTTCTAGGGTAAGGATTGTGATATTATTATCTGGTGCCTATCATTTCTTTTATAGCACTGTGAGAAGTACAGAGAGAAGGAGCCTGCTATGGAGATGTATGATGAGTAGCTTCTCTCTTAAGCTTAAAGGATACTTTAAGGGTATATAATATAGTGATTTGCCCCTAAAGGTGCCTCTGGGAGGTCACTGATATTTCTGAATCTGTGAATCTTAGACAACTCCGATCAGAGGCTCACATGAAGGTCTATGTTGTTTGCCCTTCTGACAGCCAATCTGTTTTATATTTTCCTGAAAATGTCCTTTAAGTATGGACCAGTCCCATAGCTTGGCAATAGGGAATGCATAGGGCAAAGGCCAATGTATTTAAGTCATGTTACAGTAAGTTGTTAACATGAGCAAGGTGTGGAGAGAAAATAGGAAAAATGACAAAGTCACAGTCATCATTAGAAATGAAGAGAAAGAAGAAAACTTTTAACTTAGGGTGGAGCATCAATTATGTCTTAGGAATTTGCCTGTTTTTCAGAACTTGCTGGCATACAGCTTAGAACAGTGGTTCTCAATCTTCTTAATGCTGTGAACCTTTAATATAGTTTATACATGTTGTGATGATTCCCCAACCATAAATTTCTTTTGTTGCTATTTCCTAACTGTAATTTTGCTATTGTGATGATTTGTAATGTAAATATCTGATATTCAGGATATCTGATATGTGACTCTGTGAAAGGGTCATTTGACCCCAAAAGGTCATGACACACAGATTGAGAACTCCTGATCTAGGGTATTCTGGGCTGCTAAGTGATACAGGCACCTTTATTGGTAAAGCACTATATGTTATACCTGTAAAGTGACCTTTAAGTTTGAGAGAGACCCTACTTCACCATACATCCACAGCAGGCTCTTTGTCTCTATGCTCCTCACATTGCTATAGAAACATGACAGGGTTAATATAGTGACTTTTTGAGACTCTGCTACTCTCACTTCTTCAGAAATGTTCAGTGGGTTCCTTAAGTTGGGACAATGTGTCCTTTCCCTAACAGGAGGTTAGCAAGTCCCCTATGTAGCAAATTGCTGGGTTCAGCAAGCATAACACCAGGAGTGTTCAACAGGCTGGAAGAGACAGTTTCTTTCCACAAATGCATCTCTGTACATCTCACTTGTACACTGAGGGAGCCTCTGGGTGTGGAGACTAGACTTAAAAGTAATGTGCTATCTCATGACCTGTGATGCTCCCAATGGCAGGGCACATGAAAATCATACATATTCTATATCTTATGGAAGAGGGTTATTTTTTGTTTGTTTTTGTTTGCTTAACAGAATATGGTTCAAAGACCTGTTCAAACTACATATTTGGAGTTTCTGCATTGGAAGCTCACTTGATTAGTTGCTGGAGCTGGGTGGTTTTGGTTTCCCAGCTCTTTGATCCACTGCAAAGTTTACTGGGATTTCCAATACCCTCTCAGCTGAGAAAATCCAGAAAGCTGCCCAGCATTGCAGGAGGAAGTAATAGAACCGAGGGGGCCTTGCACCGACACTGATCATCAAACACTGGTAATAGATTTATTTACTTCTTTTCAATGCTCTCTCCATGTCTGAGAGCTCTGGAGTCCTATGCTGAGCAGAGACTAGAAGGCATCCATGGTGCTTAATACATTTCTTAAAAACTCCTGGGGCTAGGAAAGGCTGCTCCTGAGAATGGGTTGGAGCAAGGCAACAGATGAATCCTGTGTGGTATTATCAGGACAGCCAGTCTCTAAATGTCATTGTTGGGCTTGCTTTGAGTTAGGGACCAGCAGACATGTTTCTGAAACAGAGCAGGATATGCCCTGGGATTGTCTTTCTCAGTGATCACACTGTCTCTGCTGAGGCCATAGTTAAAGGACTGTGTCCAGTGATGGAGAAGGGCTGACTCAGTCAACACCTACTGAAAACATAATGAGATGCATGGTGAACAGCCACTGCCTTGGTGAAGGGTAAGGAGAGGAAATACTGTGTTGATGTAAGAACACATCTCTTCCTTAAAGAGAGTGAGAGGTTTTTCTGGAGTCAAATACAAGGGATGATGACACAGAAGCATAGTCTCAGGTGATCCTAGACACCATGTTCCTATTGGTAAGTCTCCTGAAGTTTTTGTTGTTATAAAGCAAAGAAAAGATGTGCCATGGTACTTAAAAATGCATTGGAACATCAGGTTATAATAAGTGTATGTGTGTGTGTGTGTGTGTGTGTGTGTGTGTAAGGATCTGCTAGATGCATCAGATGCTATTGAATCATATTCTTGACTTTTGGCAGGTGAGGGCTAGGGGTCTGAGTTGTGTAAGTCTGGAGGCCAGCATCAGGATTAGAACTTCCAACAGCAAACACAAGGAGTATTTCATTTTTTTATCTGGAAAGGAAAAAGAAGGGAAATCTCAGGGAGATTTCTCTTACCTGGATGTCAATTGTTATTCATCTCATTTATAATTGGGCCTGTCTTTGTGGGAGTATCTATTTATTTCAATAATCTTTTTGGCAGTCATTTAGCTGTGCCTTCTTTGGTATCAAACAGGTATATCAATCCTTGGTCCCATATGAGAACTGGGTCTGGGTCATTCCATTTAAAGGCAAGAGGGTCCTTCCAAATAACTGTGGCATAGTTTTTATTGGTCCCAGCATGCCAAAGACAGTCAGCAGCAGGTTTGCCATGAGCTTTCACATTTAGAGAATTGAGAAAAAACAAAGCATGTTGGAGAGTATTTCTGGGAGACTACTACTGGTGTTATATTTTCCATCCTAACACCTATGGTAAATTATTGGTTCCCTTTTTATTGATCTTTGGCAAATTGTTTTATAACCTCGTTGAATGTGTCCTAAGTAGAAAAAATATTACTGGAGACTTCCCCCTCTTTTGTTTTGAAAAGCCAAATTTTTAGATTTCTTAGTAAAGCCAGGGCAGAAGTGCCAGCAGCTGCTTTTCCCACACTCAGAGAGTCATGAAGACACTATTTTAAAATTCCACAATGTCTGTTTTATAATACTTTGTCCTTGAGGATTACAAGGAATTCCAGTAATATGGGTAATACCAAATTGTCAACAAAACATCTCAAATGTCTGACTGTAACAGTCAGTTTTGTTTATGTTTATCTGTTTAATACTTGGAACACCAAGTATAAAAAGATAATACAGGCAATATCTAATTGTACTTTTTATTGCTTTTCCTGTTAAAGTAATTGTAACTAGAAAGCCTGTAAAGGTATCAAATCACATATTCATATGCCAGATTTTTAAAATCAGAAATGAGTAACATCTACTTGTCATAATTGATTAGGTATAAGTCCTCAAGTATTAACACCATTATAAAAAAATTGAGGACACTATAAACAAATTTTGTAATTTGATTTATATACTCTCTAGAAATATCAAATTGTCTCAAGCCATCATTATTAAACATAGATCTATAAAAATGTACTATCTTGTGGTGATGTTATATAACAGATGACTTTTCAAATCTTAATAATGGTCTTATAACATATTTTAAAAATTATATCTATGATTATTAAGCTCTTTTATAACAAGACTGTTATTAGGCCTTCTTCTGATTGTTAAAACTGTAATAAGAATTCTCTCGGTCTCTCAAATAATATCAGTTAATTTTTTTTATGATAACCAGACTTTTTTCTACTTAGGGTACATTCTAGGAGGTTATAAAACAATTTGCCAAAGATCAATAAAAAGGGAACCAATAATTTACCATAGGTGTTAGGATGGAAAATAAAATATTGTCTGGGCTTATCTACATAAATCTTCACTGATAACTCAGTTATAGTGTTAAACCTTCAGTGAACCTGTGGAGCCAGGCAGGTAATGGATGTTTAGCCACACAATCACTTTCAACAAATATGTATATAAACATTCTTCATTATAAATCTTTATTTCAGTTTAATTGTTGGTATAAACTTGTAAGTAACTTTGCAACGTGTGGTCATAAATTTAAACATACGTGAATACTGAGGACAAAAAGATAAGAGGGCAAATATAATGGAGAGATAAAGCAGAACTCTTTGCCTTTTCCCACTTAGGATAGTATATAAAATAGAACATTTTTCCCCTTCTCAAATAAAATAGAAGTTTTCTTTGTACTTTTTTCTTAGATAGCTTTCATAGAAAACCCCCTACTCCCAATAATAAGCTCCACAACAACTTTTTAAAGTGGTCTCAGACTAGCAGGCATAAGTCAGAGCCCAGGAGTTTTTTCTGAGACAAAACCAAAGCTCCTTACTTAATCTTTGGCTGTTTTTAGAGTGAGGTGGTAAGTGCAAAAAACTGTAGTTTCTGGCCTCAAGGATCACAAAAGGCAGATCAGCTACAGTGGCACAGCAATCTAGATAGACAAACTTTTACTTTATATTTACCTCAATGTAAAGAGCAAAATTGTATGGCCAATGGTTTTTGTAAGGTCTGTAACCTATCTGATAAACAAATTTGTTGTGGTATTTTTCTGGGTTCCAGGCAATCTAGTATGAGCTCTTAAATGATATATGGTTTTTAAATTGAGCTGTATTTGAAAAATTTAAAAACTAGCAATATATAAAAAGGAACAATTTTAAGCAGGTATAAACCATGAGCTATATCCTGGCTATGAATATCCCAATTAAAAGCCTAATTTTTTGCATTTTAAATAGTCGCTACAGCACATAGTTCTATTATTTGTACTGAAGCGGGGGAACTCAAGAGAGTAAGCACGTAATCTAATTATATTTATTGTCTTTTCAATAAATGAGCTGTCTTTTAGTACAGTAAACACACCTTTTATGGGCTATATGTATAAATTCATAAGAAATACAAGAGCATGTATAGAGAAAAGCTGTAACAAATTGATCATGTATTAGGCCAAATATCAGTATTTTTAATAACCAATTATATTATTGTTTGCAATAAGGAATATTTCATTAAGTTCTTCCTTAAAATATCTTTGTGATCTTAACCTATAATTTTGTATTAACACAGCAACAGCTTTACAACAGGATGTCAAAACTTCTTTTGGAAAGAAAGAAATATAAATCTATATTAATAATCTTTTTACACAAAGGCTGCTATAAAGCAACCAACAACTAATTAATATATCTATTAATAACAGCTTTTTCTACTTTCTATAAAATTATTATTCTTTTATCAGCCAATGGTAGAAAGAAATTAGGGTTTGGATCTCTCTTGAGAACATTAAACAGAGGCTTAAATTCTTTTGTGGAGAGCTGAAAATAAGATCTTAGCCAATTAGCATCTCCTAGAAACTTGAAAATAATTTAAAGTAAGTAAACTATCTTTTCTTATTTGAATTTTCTGTGTCACAATTTATTTAGGAATATAGCTGATGTCTCAAACATTGAAAAGATATTGTCTTTGCATGTTTTTGGAGCAACAAGCACTCTCCAAAATGTTAAAGCTCGTTCTATAAGACCACAGGCTTGTATTAAAACCCTTTTAGAGGGATCAACTAATAAGCCAACTGTATAAGAGAAAAAGGCTTTGTTTGATCTTGGATAAAACTCTTACTGAAATCTCTTTTATACATCTGGTTTTTGAATGACTTCAAATTTGAATAACCAGCTTTTATCCAGTTTTCGTTATCAAAGTTATAAATTTGTAATCATATCCAATAATATATAACCAGGACATATAGAACGTATTTATATTTTTTAGTACCAATGAAGAATGAAAATAAATGCACATCTAAACAATTTTTTCTTAATATTTTTAGCTGTAATTTTAAGAGAAAAGCACCCTTTCAGTTATCAAACTGGGAAAAACCACTATCAGCTCCCTTACTACAGAAGCCAAAAACTTACTGGCCTCCCTCCAAGAGTAGTTTGTGCCCTACACCCAGCCACAGAGCAGGGTAGCTTCTCAGCCTTTGCTGTGTGAATGGAAACTGTCATTCCTAAGCAAGTCTCAAATTAAACTGAGCAAGCAGTTTAAACCAGTTTTTCTTTTAAACAACAATCATTCAAACAACAAGACAAAGAAAGACAAAAGACAAATTGGTATACCAATGTCAGACAATAAAGAGAGGAAGCAGGACTGAAAATTTCCCCAGTGAGAGCCAGAGAGATTACCGCATTTCCCCCCTCCTGATCATCTCCTGCTTCCCAGGAGGGCTCTGTAATAAGCCTTTTGTTTTTCTTTTGTTAACATGCCAGAGAGCGGGCAACTATTTTTGTTTTTGCCCTTCCTCTCTCACCCATTTTCAAAGTTTAAATTCTTATCTCCTCCTTAGGAGGTATAACATTTTTTATCAATAGTCCCCTCTTGGGAAAACAACACTAGTGAAAGCAAATAAATTTTAAAGATCCTTTCTTCTTAACCCTAGTTCCCCATGTTCTGAAGATAGTCTCCTGGAGCCATGTCACAAAGAGTGACTGCTTAGAAAATATTTGTCCCATGCCTTGTCTTTAACCCTAATTCCTTGTGTCCTGAGTTGACTCTCTCCTTGAGTCTGCAATGAATATTGACAGCTAAAATGCCTGTCCCAATGCACTTTAACTCAGGGCCTTGCTTCTCTGATCCTCCCAGTATTTTCCCACAGTTGGCTGGACTGTGGTATCCTTCTGAATTGAGGCCACTCTCCGGTGGACCTTGGGATTCGTCCTCTTGGATGCTCCTGAGAAATTCCAGAGCCAAGCCTCTGGGAGTCACTCTAAAATGTGCTCTGAGATTCAAAGTGCCCTCATGCACTCCGGGCAGCCACCTTAATCACTCCTGAAAAACTGGTAGGCCTACCTCCCTCTGAAGAGTCGGCAACCTCCCTTTTGCAATATTCTCGAGCACCTGAATGATGGGGTGCGGAATGTCTCATTTTTAAGCCCCACAATGCTAGCCGTGAAAATGTCCTGTCCAGCAGGGATTTAAAAAGGGGTCCAGGGAGATCACCACAAAGAGAAGATGGGGGAAACAGGTGAATGCAAAGAAAGGTGATCTGTCTATATACTGATCAAATTGACAAATTTACTTTTTTCACACAGGGTTATATGCACATAGAGGCAGGATGTGGGGAAGGAGGTGATGCAGGAACATAGGTGTTCAGAGGGAGTACATATATCTTCCAGTACAGTGTCAGTTGGGTAAAGGTTCAGGGTACAGATAATTATGTCTCCACATATGATTCACTTGTCCTTATCTAAGTTGGTACTATACACCAAGGCTACATATCTACAAGGTCTATGACTATTTAGGCTGGCAATTTTCCACCAAAGCTACTTGTTTACAATATCTTATAGCTATCTGTTTCAGTGTTTTTCCACAGAGACCCAAGGTTTTGTGTTTAACAGGCATGTATATCTGGCCTATTGCAGATTTTTAGGCCTATGCATGTTGTAGGCCTTCAGTGTATAAGGAGGGCTGCTCCTGACATTTCTGAACCTACTTGACTTTACCAAGTTTCCTGGCACAGTCCGCTGCCCCACAACTGGTTGTTATTAACAAGTGATTTTATGCATAGATTGGTAGCTATTATGGTAAGATGTGCATCTTTTGAAAATATTTTCCAGGCCTGTATAAAGTACAGTAGGAAAATGGTGAGAGTTTCCTCTGTGAATCTCTGAGACAATCCTTCACCAAAAGGAAAGCACTTCTTGAGTACTGCACAAGTAGAGGGATGAGGAGCTGATTCAGTTCCACCAGGTTACTCATTCCAACATATCCATGTGTAGATCCATCTTACTGAGTACATTCTCAATTATATAACTACTTTGTGTCTCTATTAGTTAAGGTTTATGTTTCTGTGATAAAACACCATCTTCAAAAGCAACTTAGAGAGGAAAAGATTTATTCAGCTTATAATCCTCAGGTCATACACTACCACTGTGGAAATCAAAGCAGGAACCAAGAGGTAGGAGATGATGCAAAGGCCATGTAGCAATGCTCCTTATTGGCATGCTTCCTATAGCTTGATTAGCATGCTTTCTTATAGGAACCAGGGCCAACAGCCCAAGGAGCACTGTCTACAGTAAGCTGAGCCTTACAATATCAATCATCAATAAGGAAATTCACCTCATGCTTTCCCACTGGATCATTTGGTAGGGCATTTTTTTTTCTCAATCAAAACTCCCTCTTTTGAAATGACTCAAGCTTATATCAAATTGATGTAAAACTAGTCAGTATAGTGTCATTTAACAATAATGGAAATGGATATTAGTAATGTTTAAAGGCTTAGCAGGCACTCAATAATTTTATAGAACAGTTAAATAAGTATTTCTTGTGTATAAAACCTCATTCTCTTAAGGTGAGGAGAAAGGAAACAATTGAGAATCTCCTAATTAGAACAAAATAAACCTTGAGGGTATTTGGTAAATGCATGCCCAACTCTTAATATGCAAACAAGTATTTTGCCCATGAACAAAATCTACTGTGGATAAAGATTTGAGGGAATCTATTATGGCATAAAACACAATCATGTATTTGCTTCCTAATTGCATACCCACTTCCTTGATGGGAACCTTATAGCAATTTGGATATAATTCACAAAACAAATGACAGTCTAAACATCTGAGTGTCCTTTACACTCATTCTGTTGAAGAAGAGCTGTAAAACTGGCATAGGACCCTACATTTTGGGGTTTTACTTTCTAATAAAGGAAACCTTTTTAGTAGAATTGAAATAAAATGGTTTCATTCTTCATTAAACTCCATACCTTGAGTGTCAGTGACTCATATAGTTCTGTTAAGTCAATCCTGTTACGGTTATTCACATAAGCAGGTTTATTATTGCTTCTGCAGCTCATTAGCCTACCACAAGTTCAGGAGGACAAGGGGTAGCATGTCAGGAAGACAGTGTTTGTAAGCCCCATCTTTAGGGCTCTAATGTTCTTTCTCCTTCTCTTTCCTATGATGCTCCTTGAGTCTCAGGGAGGGGTGATCTAGATTCCTAATTGAGAATTCAAAATCAATGACTCTACTCAAAGCAGTTTGTCCAGTTATGAACCTCTGTATCAACTGTATTAACAAAAGTAAGCTTCTCTGTCTGAGATTGAGAGCAGCACTTATCTATGGAATAAACACAAAAATTTAGAAGCTTTTTGACAGCATGTCCATTTAGCAGAACAACACTGATAGGTTTTGTCCTAGGGATTACAGTCTCCCCAGCCCTGGACCTTTGATCAAGCTTACAGTCCCAGGCAAGAATTTTCTCTCATGGATCAAGGCTCAAATCTAATCACAAAGGAGTTCGCTAATCCCATTCCAACATGTCACTATTGGACCAGTGGATATATCTTGCCTGTGTAGCTGGTATTTCATTTCATAAAGTTTATAGTGAAAAGGTTTTAGTAAGGAAAAATTTATCTGCTAACGTATGTGGAATATTTGAGAGGGTGAGCAGTAGATTGCTATATCATGGCTTCATCATTTTAAACAAAATTCTTCTTAATAGTTTTATAACTGACACCATATCCATACCCACTGGAAACAATACAGCTATTTGGCACAGTTGCACCTGAACCCAATGCTGCAATTGCAGTCACACTGTCTCTCACTTTTGGGTTTTGTCTCTGGGAACTTTCTGCATTATGATTCATTTTATGCCTTTTCCTGAGACAAATTATGTCTGAGTCTTTTTAGAAAAACTTTAAACTTAACTTTATCTGATTCTGTTTGAAAGGCTTTTTATACTCTAGAGATCATGAAAAGCACAGATAATGAGACCCAACTCCAGGAATCTTCTTGTGGTGTCCACCAAATAGTATAGCTAGTGAAGGATAGACAGAGGCAATTGACAAACTATGACTGGCCAGGAGAATTGGTTATGGATACAAGGATTCCCTTTTCAATATGCTTAGAGCTCTATGAAAATGGAGGTTAAAGATAGGGGGCTCTACAGTGTATACTGTTGTAATATTAGAAGAACTCAGAAAATAAGATAGAATGACTAAAATAAACTTTTCCTACTTTATAGTGTAGATGATTAAACAACATATTAAAAAGAGTTAGGTATTTGTTTAGGGTAATATTTATATTGGCGGCACTCAATCTGGCTTGTAGTTATGAGCTGTCATCTTTCCGACTAGGCAAGTCCTGAGGCCACAAGTGACTGGGTGTTCTTGCTGCTGCTCGGCTCCGGCTGCTGGCTCAGGCAGGCCAGAAGCACTGGCACTGCCACACATGGGATGCCATTGTGGGAGATGGCTCTGCCAATCACAGACCATCTGCTATCCACGCAGTACCCGGTAGAAATGAGACTGTAATCCTTAATATTATCCGAAGGCTTTATATAATTAGAAATGCTCAATAAACAAGATGCTCATACTATTGGAGTTGTTCCCCAATATCTAACCTTATGATATAAATTGTTACCCAGGACCATCCTGGACACAAGCGTGGTTCTCCATGGCTCCTACCTTTCCTTCTTTTCCTAGCTCCTCCCCCTCCTCTCTTTCTGACTCCTTACTCCACCTACCTCTCATACAGCCCAATCGCTGAGCTTTATACAAATGCAGTGGGATGATATCTCACTACAGGAATTAATATTTGCTATTCATAAAAACACACCAGTTCAGGTATTTTCTGTTCATCTGGAGTGGTTTAAAACTTCAAATACTGCCAGCCTAAAAGCAGACTTTTTTTTTCCTTTTTTTTATTTTTAAATAATTTATTTATTTTTTTCTCAAATTGTAATTCATTCACACAGGGGTTATAAACACAGAAAGACAGTATGTGGGGAAGGGGATGACACTGGAGTGTGGGTGTTCAGGGGGAATACAGATATCTTTCAGAACCAGGTATCGGCTGGGTGAAGGTTCAGGGGACAGGTCACTATGACTCTGCCTATGACTCACTTGTCCTTATCTAAGTTGGAGTTGTCTGCCAAGGCTAACTATTTACAAGGTCTATGACTACTCAGGCTTGTAAATTTCCACAAAAGTTGCCTGTTTACAATAGCTTATAGCCATCTGTTTCAATGTTTTTCCACAGAGACCCAAGACTTGGTGTTAGTATACATGTATAACAGGCCTATTGCTGATTTTAGGCCTATGGCTGATTTTAGACCTTCAGTGTGTTATCAGAGCTGCCCCTGACATCTCCTCTCTTCTCTAAGTATAGAAGGGTTGTGGCGATTCTAATCTTGTGAAGGCGAGGATATAGGCCTGACCTCCAGTACTTGACGGGGACCTTGTAATGGCTCTGGTCCCCCTGTCCTTGTCCAGTGAGACATGAGGGCCATACTCATCCTGATGTCTTTTTCCTGGAGAGGGGATACTTTTGACATCAATCCCTATGCAGTCAGGCTTGTCCCTCAGGAACCCACCTAGAGAGATATTTTTAACTTTTATTTATATTCCCTTGCAGTGCTTAGCCACACAGCCCAAGCAAGATTTCAGATCGCCAGTCAGAGGGGGTTCTGGGTGGCCCCTCTCTGCTTGGTCTAGGGGCAGAAGTCCCCTCTTTTAGGTTGGGTGGAGATGGGTTTTGGGAACACCCTGTATAAAGTAACAACCTCATCTTGAGTCTCGTGGTCCTCCATAGCTAACTTATGATAATGTATCTGAATAGGTTTTGCTACCAGATTATTTATCTGTTGTTTCACAGGGTTAGTCAGCTTATTTGAGGCCCAGGGACCAGCAGAAATAAGCAAAAAGAACCCAACTAATGGTTCCAAGATGGGAGGAAGTAGGGTTGACAACCTTGGAGAGGCTGAAAACCAATTCTTGTACCAGCATTCATCTGTCTCTTTCTCTCTCTGATTTTTCTCAGGGCCTTCACTGACCTATTTCATGCTCTCTTTAACCCTCCCTGTCTTGTCTATGTAAAGGCAACATTCTTCTTTAAGGGCTGTATACAGTCAAGAGCTGTACACAGCCTTTTCTACTGTAAAAGAGTAAATCAAGTCCAATAAGGATCTTTGCGATTTTTGGTGGTCTCTTCAGACAGCGAAACGAGGGATTTCTTCAGATTAGTGATGTCAATCTCTAGCTGTTTGATGTCCTTGTCAGTGGCCCTTCAAAGGTCTGAGTAGTATAAGTTCAGAGGCCAGCATCTGGATTAGAACTTCTAACAGCAGATATCACAGGTGATTCATTTTTACCTGGAAAGGAAAAAGAAGGGAATTCTCAGGGAGATTTCTCTTCCCTGGATGTCCATTGTTATTCATCTTATTTATGGTTGGGCCTGGCTTTGTAGGGGGTATCTATTTATTTCATTAATCTTTTTGGCACAGCTAACCAGCTGTGCCTTCTGTGGTATCAAACAGGCATATCAATTCTCTGTCCCATAAGGGAACTGGGTCTGGGCCATTCCCTTTAAGGGTAAGAGGGTCCTTCCCCATATGTGTGGCATAGTTTTTATTGGTCTCGGTGGTGCTGGAGGCAGTCAGCAGCAGATTTGCCATGAGCTTTCAGTTTTAGAGAGTTAAAAGTGAACAAGACATGATGGAGAGTATTTCAGAGGGACTCCTTCTGGGGGTGTATCTTTCCCCCTCTTTTGTTTTTAAAGCCAATTTTTCGGAGTTCTTGTAAAATCAGGGCAGAAGTGCCAATAGTTGCTCCTTCCACACTCAGAGAGTCATGAAGACCCTATTTAAAGAAATATAAATATATATTAATAATCTTTTATCAAAGGACTGTTATAGCACAGCCGACAACTAATCAGACTATACATGGATTAGTAATAGCTTCTTCTACTTTTGGTGAGATTACTTCTCTTTTGTCACTTAATTATTGAGGAGAATTAGGATTTACATCTCTCTTGAGAATATTAAACAGAGACTTAAATTCTTTTGTGGAGAGCTTAAAGTAAGATCTTAGCCAATGAATATCTCCTAGAAACTTTTGAAAATAATTTGAAATAAGTAAACTCTCTCTCTCTCTCTCTTTTTTTAGACCCTTTATCTGTTTTTTTTTTAAATTGGATACTTTAAGTATTTACCTTTCAATGTTATCTCCTCTCTCATTCTCCCCCCAAACCCCTTACCCCATAGCCCCTCCTCCTATTTTTATGAGGGTGTGCTCCAAACATCCTCCCAGTCCCATCTCCCTAATCTCTAATTCCCCAACACTAGGGGATCCAAACTTTCGGGGACCAGGGCTTCCTACTTCCACTGATGTCTGACAAGGTCACCCTCAATTGCCTATACAGGTGCAGACATGAGACCCTCCCTTTGTGCTCTCTGGCTGGACGTTTAGGCTTTGGGAGCTCTGGTTGAAACTTTTGATACTCCTTCTAGAATGGACCAAAGCACCCACACTTTGGTCTTCCTTCTTATTCTTGAGTTTCATGTGGTCTATATGTTGTGTCTTAGGTATTATGAGCTTTTTTTTCTAATATCCACTTGCCTATGCAAATGCTGATGCTTCCCCTGTAAAAGGGACTGTGGATTCCCACGTTCATTCGAACACAGGGCCATGGACAGGCTAGACAAAGCTATCTAGCTAACAGTCTTAGCTATGTGCACAATTCTTATCTTAATCTGAAGCTTGGTCAAACTAAAGAGTCTCCAACTCCTTATATAGCCTCAGGCTAGTCCTGATTCCACCCTTGGACTCCCAAGTAGCTGTTATAGGTGTAAATAGCCCCCAAAACTTTTTTGACTTGGGAAGCACTACTTTGAGAAATAAATATAATGTATTCCCAACTTGCTAGAAATAATTAACCTTTTGAATCCTTTTATTGCCAAGTTGGCTTATTGACCTTCCAATCACCAAGGGGGCAAACTCACTTTATTCAGTTATACATTCTGAACCTGAGAAGCAAGCTAGTTATTCATTTAATTAATTGATGCAAGGTCTTATGTAGCCCAGGCTATCCTCAAGCCGAGGATGACCTTGAACTCCTGATCCTCTGGTCTTCACTTCCCAAATGGGATTACAAGCCTGTGTCATTACATCTGGATGACTTTTCGTTTTTAAATAAATGTGATTTTGTTTGAATGCAATTAACACTGTATATTGATATTCAATATAAAATAATTGGATAAAGTAAATTGATACGTGAAATTAGAAGAAAAGAAAGTAGTTGGCTTTTGGTTTCACTCTAAGCACAAGGGCCTGTGAAGAAAACCAGAGAGACGTGAATCAGGGTGACCCAGTCAATCTATTCATGGTACAGGGTATATAAAATATAAAACCCATGGCAGATACACAATGATCAACAGAAAAATAAAACTGCCATTTTACCACCTCTAGGGAGGAGTGATTCAGAAGGAAGATCATGGCCAACCTAGAAATTAAAAGTTGATGAATTACTGAAGGAAAAACGCAAATCTCACAGGCAGGCAAAGCATTCAAAACTCAATTTAAACATGGTTAAAGTTTAGTGCTCTGAATTTACCACTCAAACTAAGAAGTTACAACCCTGACCCATATGAGGTATGCACACATAAAGAACAGTTAGAGCGTTAGTAATTTGAAAAGGTTCAGAATCTTCAGGTTACCCGAAAGCTCAAGAAAGACTATCAGAGACAACTCCTCAAAGGGCTGGTGCTAACGAGCAGGTCCCGTTTGTTTTCAACACGTGCCATACCTGTTAGTCCGCTTCTAGAATATTTATAAAGTTCACTAATTGCAACAGAGGGAGGTGAACAGGGTTCCAGCTTGCAAAGTACAAAGAGGTATTCAAGGCCATATTAAGAGGTGAAGCACGAAAAAATAGAGTCAATTTATCAGCATAAGAGTTAAGAGGCACAATTCAAAAACAGCTTAAACGCTACATGAAAGTAGGATTTCGTGTAATCGTACATTTCTCCCAAGAGAAGCTGTATGGCCGCCTGATGCAGGAATTGGGATACAGCACACAGGTAGAAGTTCAACAGATTTAGAGACTGGCTGGCTGCAGCCTTGAACAAGCTTCCCTTGTGTCACCTACCTACCCATCAGATGGGGCAGCAGAGCCTATAGGTGGAATGCACAATGGAGGTGCTTAGGGGCGAGAGGCACAGATCTGCACCAATGCTTGACCTTCAGACACCACTGATAAGATTGCTTTGGTCTTTTGAAAAGCTCGGGAAAGATAAGCTCAGGCTTCTGGTTTAACTGCAATAGTTTCCCTTATCAACCTTGAACTTTCGCTTTACTGGGACTAAAGAGGTAGCTCAGTTAGCAGGGACCAAACTCTGGGATCCAACCCAGGCACAGAATAAAAGGAGCAGCGGTAGTGCACACCTCTAATCTTCGCACTGGGTGTGTGAGTGTGTGTGTTGCGGGTGTGGGAGTGGAGGTAGGAAGATTAAAATGTTCCTTTGCTACATAACTACTTTGAGAAGAAGAGACTGTCTCAAGAAACAAACACAAAAAAATCTCTCACGGATGAACTGAAGTCAGTATTGCCCGTGCAAGAGTGAGTTCTAGATACCCCAAACCACACAATCAAGAGTAAAAGGACAAGGGAGGACTGAGGTTTAGTTATCTCCAAAGAAAAGCTTTCTTTCTCCAAAGAAAAGCTTGTCAACCCCAAGGTAAAACCCTACAGTCTCTGCTGCTGTCCGACCATGAGCGCTTCTCCAGTCCGCAGACCTCCCTTTGGCTCCCAGATCCACAAACTCCTTAAGTCCAGGGCCGAAACACAGCGGACCATGTCCTGCCCGCTTAGGTCATTCTCCTGGTTCTAATGAGCCCTGGCCTTAGTCCGGAGATCGCTAGGTGTTGCAGGGGTCCCTTGGGATGCTGAGAGCAGCAGGAACCCTACTGAGGGTAGAGGGGGTGGGGCTGAGGCGGTGCTTGGCTCTGGCCAGGGATTGGCTCCGGCGTCAGGGTTAAGGGTTCGGATTGGCTGCGGAGTTATCCAATCCTGGTGCGCCCTGTGCGAGTGCAGGAGAAGCTCCCAGGCTAGGGCACGGGGCGTGGCCTTGGTTGAGAATCCAGGATAAAAGGGAAGTGTTCGACTGTTTGGGGGCAGGGCTGATTTTAAATCTTTGCTTCCTGGATTTGAAGCAGGTTCCCCGGGTGAAAGACTTGAAGATGCTTGAGAGCCCGGCCTGTGCAGTGTGCAAGAGGACTTGTAGGTGTCTATTTGTTCCCTCTGATGGGCGAGAGGAGGAAGGAATCTTTCCTTCGGAATTGTAAAGTGATGCAGAACCTAATGGGCGAAGGCAAGCAACACTGAAGCGGGAAGGCACCTAGTAACTGAGGAAGAAACTTGGACTATGGGGGAAAAGGATGGGCACACAGGCACTGCTTGGGGCCCGGGCGGGGCGAGGCCTTGGGAAGCAAGGTGAGTTTCTGTTAGGAGCACAGTTTGGGGGTTAGATTTTCTTCCTCTTGGGTTGGAAGGAGTTGAGGTATTGGAGGTCATGAGAGTGGTTGAATGCTGTACTCATGCCTGTAGGAAAGAGCAAATGCAGGTGGCTTTGGTTGGTCGCTGTGTCCTTGTCACCATGAGCCAGCTGCCTCTGTGCTTTGTCATGAACACTAAATGAGCTCATTGTAAGCAAGGGCAGAGGGAGGCCGCAGAACTGACCGACCAGGGGGTGAGAAGAAGATTTTTTTAACCTAAGATATGGGAGAGAGAGAGAATAGTTAGAGGGTTTGGGAAAGTCCAAAGTAATTATGGCTACTTCTGTGGGAAGAGAGCAGAGGGGGAGACTGGCAAGGGCTGTCTCTCTTGAGAGCAAAGGGAATAACAGGAAAAACCTTGTGAGTTATAAAGAAAAACTGGTGGCTGCAGCAGCAGCAGCTGTGTGTGGTGTGTGTGTGTATGGGGTGTGTGATGTGTGTGTGTGTGTGTGTGTGTGTGTGTACATCCCATGAGTTGGAACAGCCTGGAAGTTTAGGGTAGAAGGAGAAGGGCTTGAGGGCCCTGTGTCTTTGGTAGGAACCTTGTATCTCAATAGGCAAGTGGCTTTCCCTGGCAGACAGAGGTTTCAGAGGTCCCTGAGGAATGAGGGTGAACTTTTGTCTCTCCCTGTAATTCTACAGTGGAGCTTGAGGTGAGACAAGACTTCATTTTGAACCAAGTCAGTGGGCCTGCCCACTTTTGGGATTCTTGGAGATTTCCTTTTTGGACCTAAAACTCAGGATGATCCGGAATGGCTTCTTCAGTTGGTGTTCTGTTGATGTCTCTGAGGTTGAGTTGGGGATCATCACTGTCCATTCTGAAGGTGTTTGAGGCTATGTGGCTGCTCGATCCCTTTTCTTTTTTGTTTCTCTTTTTCACATACCATTACACTAAGCGGCTAGTTTCTTATTTCAAAACACAGCATATGTTCCATGAACACTGTGTTCCTAGTTTCTGATAGAACTAAACTGGCCACATGATGGTAGGCCGCCTTTATTGTCTCTTTGATTTGTGGTTTCCTTGCTAGTTAGAATATCATTTTGGAGCAAAACATGGAATGTACAAGTTGAAGTATTTCATTTTTGTTTGTTTGTTTGTTTGTCCTTTTGGTTTTAAGATTGTATCTATCTCACTGTGTGACCTTGACTGTTTTCACTTCTTAACCCATTGCCCCCACACTCAGACACCCTTCTGCTTCAGTCTCTAGAGTGCTAATGGATACAGGCATGCAAACCCTTGCTCAGCTTCTAAGTTGTAGACCATTGCTTCCCAGCTAGGCTATCATAGTGGTACTGGCATTAATTTAAATGTTTCAAAAGCCTTAATAGAAAGTGTGCATTTACCCACAAAAAGTTTGCAAAGGTTACTCTATACCTTTCTGTCTCCTTCCACATATATTCTCTGGATTGAATGCAGTTTAGCTGCTAGCATTTGCAATTTAAGCTACTCAAAACATCTTCAAACTATTGCTTCAAAGGGGAAAATGAATTTTGACTTTACAGATCATTATGGGAGGGAAAGTGATTGAAGATAAAGGGTGTATATGTAAACTTTATTAATGTTTCTTTTATATATGTGGGTGCCCTTGCATTTGAGACATAGATATTAAAACTTAGAATATCACTTTGGTGTATTTTTTCCATTGATGAATATGCAGATTCTTATTCCAGTTCCCTCCCCTTGTTTAGTTTTGGTTTGAAGTCTAGTTTGCCAGATATTAGAATGGCTATATCAGCTTGTGTCTTAGGTTCATTTACTTGAAAAATCTTTTCCCAGTCTTTTACACTGAGATATTGTCTATCTTTGTTGCTGAAGTCTATTTTTTGTATGCAGCCAAAGAATGGATCCTTTATTTGCATCCATTCTGTTAATCTGTTCCTTATTATTGAGGAATTGAGGCCACTGACACTGAAAAATATTAATGACCAGCAATTGACAATTCCTGGGGTTTTTGTTTGTTTACTTGTTTGTTTGTTTGCTGTTGTAGTTGGTGGTGATGATGGTTGTGTTTGTGTGTATGTGTTTCCCTTCTTTTGGTTTTAGTGCTATGATGTCAGGCACTGCGCGAGCCTAGGGGTCATAGGCGCGGGTAGAAGTGCAGCAAGACCGGGCGGAGACGTCCCGGGAGAGCGATGGGCAGCGTCACTCTCTGCTACAAGCGGCTGCTGAGTCTTGAGAACAGATATGCCAGATGCTGCGCACCAGACAAGATGCTGGGGCTCCAAGAAAAACAGGAGGAGAGTGTCCCGCGTGCCACAGCTCAGCGAGAGTGCGGCATCTTGTGGAGATGCTCTGAGAACGTCAGCTCTCAGGAGAAAGTGTCCCACAGCTCGCTAGCCCTCTCCTACTTCCGCCCCTTTGCGTGGGTTTTGGCTTATGCAATGAATCCAAGATTTCACGAGACATGTAGAGTTAAACATGTCAAGATTTATTGTCACGATGGCGGTGGTTTGCATGGTAAAAAGGCTCTCCGAAAACATGTTGGAAGGTGTTTGTTTTTATATTGGAAGTGGGTGGGGCTTCAGGTTATGTGACCTAGCAAGGGCTTTACACTTGGGATATCGGTTTTGGGGGCATGGCCAAACACCCAGCATTTTACTGTCCCACATCCCACCCTTTATTCTTTCATAAAAAAGAAGGGGGGGCATCTCTGAAGGTGGAGTCATGTGACACGAGACTCTCATGTGAGTCTCTCTGTGGGAAGGATTGTTGAGGGCTTGAAGCTGAGAGTCAGATGGCTTGGGAAGGTCTGAAGCGCCTACTGCATCAGAGGCTAGTCTCAGAGTCTAGAGGCGGTGCTTCTAGGGCCTTACTACCAGGTTCTCTGGCCTCTACAGCTCACTGCCCCACAATTCCCTCTCTTAGAAGAGGTGTCACCTGTGATGAAATTTTTGGATGAGGAAGTCAAAAGAAAACACCACACAGGTCGGTGGTGTAGTATAATCAAGTCAAGAGTAATGGGAATTGAGGGTTGGGGTTGGGACAGCAAGGAGTCATTGAATCAATTAAATACACATTGTACAATTTGAGAGTAATGACATCTGATTAATCTAAATAGACATTATGATTTCTTCACTAACACGTCACTTCAGCTATGTGACTTTGGCAAGATTTCATCTGCAGTTGGTATCGAGTATCTCTGGGTCTTCAGTCAGACGAGATGATTGGAAAAGGCAGCTTGTCAGGTTCCAGGAGATGGCGATGTCTCAGCATCAGCTCATCTCTGGAGTCTGTGGTCTGACGAGAAATAGGCAGCTTGTCTCTGTTGGATCTGTGGATATAATCACAAGGAAGCAGCATCTCCCGCAGGGAGATGTCTGAAAGGTGAGGATTGAATCATTCTTGGAAAGCCAAAGGTGTTTGAGGAAATCGGATGGCTGAAGGAGAAAACATTGTGTTAATAATATCTGGGGTAATCATCCACAGTTTGTCTGTGAAAGAAATTTAGTTGTCAATTAAAAGCTGAAAAGTCCTGGTCAGCATGTTGATTTAACCTGTAGAAGTAGATTTAGATGACTTTCAAACCTTGAAGAAATTTTAAAAGTTTAAAAAAATGTTGAGAATATATCATGAGTGAAAAGGAGACATTTAAACAAAAAGCAAAAAATTTTGGGTTGAAAAGCACAAACACTGTTGTTTTAGGCATTCCTGTTAGGGGAAAAGGCATTAATGGCAGGAAAGCACGAACATTGTTGTGGGTATTCTTGTTAGGGAGAAAAGGTTAATGGCGGATTTAGAAGTAGTGGAGGAGAGGCCTGTTCTGCCATGTGGTGGTTGAGCTACCATGTGGTGGGTGGGTGTTCTAGCAGAGAGGCCAAGGAATTCCCCCTGTTGCTTTTCTTAGAGAAAAGAAAGGCTAACTTTGAAGAAAAGCTCAAAGCAATTAATATGGGTGTTTGATAGGAAAGTTAGAAGGAGTGAAAGGCTTGTGTGAAACTGAATCATGGCATGGAGACACCTAGAGGCTAGCACCTAGAGTCAGCAGCTCCTGTTCTCAGTCAGATGGGGAGGGGAGGACAGGCAGTGGCAGTTTCTCTAGGCTCAGCCTGGAGTTTTTAGTTGTGAGAAAGAAACTGTAAGGTAAACAGAGTCGAAGGGGTGCAGATTAAGTCTCAGACCCTCTGCTATCAGGCAAGCCAGTTGGGCTATAGCTGCCCGCAAATGACCTAGAAGATGAAGTGGGGAAGGGGGCAAGTAGGGAGCCAGCCCTCTTGCTACAGGAGAGTCAGCTGGGCTGTAACTAGCCAGCAGCAAATGGTGGAGGAGTGGGGGGAGTTTATACTAGGCTAGTAGGCAGAGCATGAAAAGTTAACCCCTGGGGAAGGGGCAAACCACTTGGCAGGCAGATCGCGGGAGATTTTTTTTGGGGGGGAGGGGTAAAGAATGGCGATTAAGGAGTCTCCGCCATGTTGTGGGGAACAAGTGGATAGAGAAACTTAATTTTTTGAATTAGGCGGAAGTTAGATTGTAGTTAACAATTGGAGGAAAGACTTTAGCTGAGCACGAGAAGGAGGGAGGAGGAAGAGGGTGGGTGGACAGAGGTGTAACTCACGGTTTTCGCAGGCGCCAGCGGGGAGAGCTTCTGAGCTGGCTCTGTGTCCATCGTCCACCACTAACCAGAGGGAGATGGTGTCTCGTGTGTCTTGGGAGCGCACGGGCATGGAGTTGTCTACGTCTCTTGTCTGGAGTAGATGTCTCAGGGGGGTGGAGATCATTGTAGAAGCGGGCATAGAAAGCTTGGCATTTGGGTAGGAATGAACTAGTCAATCTCAGCGGCCCTTTGCGTAAGACTCCCGTATCTCTGCTCTGGGCCCTAAACGCCACGGGGGAGGGTGCAGCAGGGCAGAGATCTTGGAGACGAGTGGCTGTGTGTCTGAACACGCCAGCACATCAGCTTCTATTTCCAGGGTCTGTGGACGCGCAGTAAAATAGAAACGAGAGAGCATACTCAGGGCATGCACTGGGGAAACAGGAGTCTAGACGTTGTGTCCCAGTGGAAGTGATTCTTTCATTTGTGGAGTTCACCCCACATTGGTTGTCAGATGTCGGGCACTGCTCACGCCTAGGGGTCGCAGGCATGGACAGAAGTGCAGCAAGACTGGACGGAGACCTCCTGGGAGAGTGGCGGGCAGCATCACTCTCTGCTACAAGAGGCTGCTGCGTCTCGAGAACAGATATGCTGTGTGCCAGAGGAGATGCTGGGGCTCGAACAAAAATGGGCTGAGAGCATGCCGCCTCTCAGTGAGAGCGGGACAGTGTGTGGAGATGCTCCGAGAACCTCGGCTCTCAGGAGAAACTGTCCTGCAGCTCGCTAGCCCTCTCCTACTCCCGCCCCGTCGCATGGGTTTTAGCTTATGCAATGAATCCAAGATTTCACGAGACATGTAGAGTTAAACACATTAAGATTTATTGTAACGACGGCAGTGGTTTGGATGGTAAAAAGGCTCTCCCGAAACATGTTGGAAGGTGTTTGTTTTTATATTGGAAGTGGGCGGGGCTTCAGGTTATGTGACCTAGCAAGGGCTTTACACTTGGGCTCTGGGTTTTGGGGGCGTGGCCAAACACCCAGCATTTTACTGTCCCACACTATGAGATTATTTCATGAGCTTTTATGATTGCAGTTAATCCTCTTTATTTGTATATTTCCTTCTAGATCTTTCTGTAGTGCTGGGTTTGTGGATAAGTATTGTTTAAATTTGAATTTATCATGGAATATCTTGTGGTTGAGCAGGGGGTCTCTACTGGAGTAGGTGGCTAGATTCTAGTGGCCCTTGTGGCCTGAGTTGGCAGCTGGTCTTCTGGCCACTGGCATGGTCTCTAGTAGAGCAGGGAGTCTGTCCCATTTGGGAAATGGGATTGGGAGATTAGGAGGACAGGAAGAGTGATAGGTTGGGCAGCCACTGATAGAGTGAGAGAAAGGGGGAATTCATCTGTGGATTGGCTACTTGGACTTTTAGCAGCCTTCATGATCTCTTGTAGAGACTACACAGAAGTATTAAGAAGACAAAACAAAGACTGGGTTCCAAAAATAGCTACATAAAAATTCTGACATGGCACAAATGAAAAATAAAACATTGGTAGGGCCATGGAAGTCTTCTCTTGCTCCCTCAGTCTGTCATTACTGTACAACGTCCTTCTGGCATTAACAGTTCTTCAAATCTCTGCTACAGGCTACCTTCACACTTGGTCCCTGAAGCAATCGTAGTAATGTAAGTCAACTCCGCTCTGTAGGATGAATAACGATGAAGTGCTTTAATAGAACAGGGACAATAACATGAATGTACATCAATCTCCTGAAATACTCTTCTGATACAATGTAATCCAGCAGTGAACACTGAGGGAGAATCATAGGAAGTGGAGTGGGGAGGATAAAACCCTATTATATGATGCTCACATGTAAAGCTTTGCATGTAGCAATGTGCAATGTGTTTACTATGTGACAGGATGCCCTTTAGACTCTGATGGTGCTGTGGGAAACTACAAAAACAACAACAACAATAACAGCAACTCAGAGACAACTAAAAAAGACTATATCAGACATGGCTTATGTTCTAGGCAAATATGCACAATTAATGTTAATACTCACAGGGAGTAATGAAAGCAATAGCCACTAGAGGGTGCACTTTGCTGTCTGAATGTTATGAATCTACTTGGTGCTTTGAATCAGATTAATGCTGTTGAATTGGAGACACATCACTAAAGAAAGATGTGTTTGGATGGATTTGGTAAGTTTTCACTCTTCCTATCTCTTGCCTCCTATTTTTAATTCTTTCTTTTTTTCTACTGCTTGTGTGTTCAGAGAATAGAGTTAACACATGCTAAGGAGATGTGATGGCTTAGTGCATTAGAGAGCTACATATTCCAAATTCTTTTAAATTTATTTATTTATTTATTTTATGTGTAAGAATGTTTGGCTTGCATGTATGTATGTGTATCATGTACATGTCTGAAGGAGGCATCAGATCCCATGGAACTGGAGTCAGAGATGATTGTACGTCACCTCATGGGTGCTGGGACTGAAACCTAGGTCTCCTAGAAGATCAGCCAGTGTGCTTAACTACTGAACCAACTATTTAGCCCCTACTTTCCAATTCATGTTGCTGTTAAACAAAGAGTTCTGGATAAATAATCCCTGTAGCATAGGCGACTGAGGTTGTCTACATAATCTTTATTTTTTGAACAATAAAACATTTATTATCTGAATTAGGCTTTTGTTCTGGTTGGGTTTTATTTATTTGTTTTGCTATTACTGTTGTTAACTAGACACAATCTGGAGTAATAGTAACTTTTTAAAAAAATGTTAATCAAAGGCTTAATAAGTTTGGTATTGTTCAATAACAAGATGCCCATACAATCAGAAGTGTAACCCAATACCCAACCTAGATATACCAACTATCTTTGATTGGCAGAAACATGCAAACATCTGCCTCCATGTTTCCCCCCTTCTCATCTCCTAGCTTCTCCTCTCCTTCTCCTCCTCCTCTCCTTACTCCTCTTCTTCCTCTGCTTACTCCTCCCAACTTAGCTCCTCCTCCATATCACCCTTTCTGTTAAGGTAAAACTTTTCTCTCAAAATACAATTAGAGCTAAACTATACCAATTTGTATCAGTAAGATACAAGATAGACCTAACACCCAGTTCATCATTTGGCTGAGTAACCAGAACCTCTGTCATCTCTCCTAACTAAAAGACTTAGTTCTGAACCTGGCTTTTTTCTTGGCTTTAGAATGAATGTCAGCTGAAAACCATCCTCTCAAAAATTTTGTCTCAAAGTAAATAACCAGGATTGGCTATGAGACTATAAGTCTTCAAACCCATCAGAAATCCAGAATGACTGAATTAACTGAAATTATAGGAAGTACAAAGCATAGATTCTAAAACTTAGCCAATTTATAGAGACTGCTGAACATCTGGATAGTCCCTATACTACAAAACGTTGGAGTATCCAATCTTCAGTCTTCAGGCCCAGGATCATCTGACAGACCTAGTGATGCAGAATTATTAAGTGCTTATTACTCTGTCTTGGCAGATATAATCAGTCAACTATGCGGCACGTGTGTCCTTTTCAGGACAGTAATTTGTCTGTAGATGAAAAGAGGTAATTCTTGCTTAATGGTTGTCTCACCACACCTGGAGTAACCCCAAAGATGCTGTATTTCTTCTTAGAATCCAAGACAGAAAGCTGTCAGGAGCAGACAGGTCTCTACTCAAAATGAACCTTAATACGGAAATGTTTGTAATGTCAATACTGTGGACTTCTGACGTTTTGAAAACCAACTATCCATGTAAAGCAATCTGGATTGTTGTCTGTTGACTCCTTTCAGCTATTTCTAAATAAAATATAGAAAACCTCCTAACAATAAACTCAGAGCCATGAATTTTCTATAGGCCCTTAACTCACAGGTTAACCATCTCAAATCAGTTAAAAAAGTTAAAGAAGACTGGGTCTAAGCCTTGTATTCCTAAATGTGTTATACAGGCACAATGCCTATGAGAGTAACAGTATTAATCTCACTTTTATATCAATAAGAAACTCGTACAAATGAAAACCTTAAATTTGAAATCAAAGTAAATTTTGTACCATTTAAGAAAGTATAACTTCAACTTAATAATAATTATACAGATTTCAACCAATATGTTATGGCTATGCAATAAATCCTAGCTATTCCTCCCTGTTCCAATAAAACCACTATTTTTCCTTAGAAAGACAGCCACCTCAGTCCCCAAGCCCAGGGAATAGAGGTTCCGATGCTTCATTAATTTCTTCAAGCTAATTACAGGCATTGAGATATTAGAAGAGGGGTGGGGGAAGAATAAATTGATAAGCCTCTGAAGCTGTGTCTTCACTGCATCCAGATGAAATTCCAGGACATCTGAAGTTCTAGCATGTCTGCTCAGCTTGCTTGATGAGTAGATCCACCAAGGCTGTGTATTCTGAAATGTACACTTCTCAAAACAAATTTTAGTATCAAGATATTTTTGTTTGAATTCTGGAATCTAGTCTTCTGGTGGCCTGTCTCTGTCATATCTAATCCATATAATTCTAGGAGTTTCTATGAGGGTGTGCTCCCACCATCCTCACATTCCCGCCTCACTGCTCTCAAATTCCACAACACTAGAGAGTTCAAACTATCAGGCAACAAGGCCCTCCACTTCCACTGATGCCTGACAAGGCCACCCTCAACTACCTGTACAGGTGGAGCCCTGATCCCTCCCTTTGTGTTCTTTGGCTGAAGGTTTTAGAATGGCTACTCCAGCTTGTTTCTTAGTACCATTTGCTTGAAAAATTGTTTTCCAGCCTTTTACTCTGAGGTAGTGTCTGTCTTTGTCACTGAGGTGGGTTTCCTGTATGCAGTAAAATGCTGGGTCCTGTTTAGGTATCCAGTTTGATAGCTTATGTCTTTTTATTGGGGGAATTGAGTCCATGGATGTTAAGAGATATTAAGGAACAGTCATTGTTGCTTCCTGTTATTTTTGTTATTAGAGTTGAAATTATCTTTGTGTGGCTATGTTCTTTTGGATTTGTTGGAAGAGGAATTCTTTCTTGCTCTTTCTAGGGTATAATTTCCCTCCTTGTATTGGAGCTTTCCCGCTAATATCCTTTGTAATCTTGGGTTTGTCGAAAGATATTGTGAAAATTTGGTTTTGTCATGGAATATCTTGGTTTCTCCATCTATGGTAATTGAGAGTTTTGCTGGGTATTGTAGCCTGGGCTAGCATTTGTGTTCTCTTAGGTTCTGGATGACATCTGTCCAGGGTCTTCTCACTTTTATAGTAACTGGTGAGAAGATTGATGTAATTCTTATAGGTCTGCCTTAAAATGTTACTTGGCTTTTTTACATTACTGCTTTTAATATTCTTTCTTTGTTTTGTGCATTTCATGTTTTGATTATTATGTGACAGGAGGTATTTCCTTTCTGGTCTAGTCTATTTGATGTTCTGTAAGCTTCTTGTATGTTTATGGGCTTCTCGTTCTTTAGGTTAGGGAAGTTTTCTTCTATAATTTTGTTGAAGATATTTATTGGCCTTTTAAATTGGGAATCTTTACTCTCATCCATGCCTATTATCCTTAGCTTTAGTCTTATCCTGGATTTCCTGATGTTTTGTGTTAAGAACTTTTTGCATTTTGCATTATCTTTGAAAGTTGTATCAATATTTTCTATGGTATCTTCTGCACCTCAGATTCTCCTTTATCTCTTGTATTCTGTTGATGATCCTTGCATCGATGACTCCTGATTTTTTTCCTAGGTTTTCTATCTCCAGGGTAGTCTCCCTTTGTGATTTCTTTGTTGTCTATATTTCCATTTTAATGTCCTGGATGGATTTGTTCAATTCCTTCACCTGTTTGGTTGTGTTCTCTTGTTATTCTTTACTCCAATTTTGTGTTTCCTTTTTAAGGACTTGTATCTGTTTACCTGTGTTCTCCTCAAATTCTTTGAGAGTGTTATATATATCCTTCTTAAAGTCCTCTATCGTCATCATTAGAAGTGATTTTTAAATTTGAATCCTGCTTTCCTGGTGATATGTGGAATTCAGGGCTTTCTAGTGTGGGAGAACTAGGTTGTAATGATGCCAAGTACCCTGGGCTGCTGAAGCTTATGTACTTGCACTTGCCTTTCACCATCTGGATCACCTTAGTGCTACCTGCCATGTCTCTTATTGGAGCCTGTCTTTCCTATTATCTTGGTTGTTTCAGAATTGTGAGGGTTGGGTTTTACTACTGGGGTTAGAGCTGGGGCCCAGGATCTGCTGAGCACTCAGGCTCAGACTGGAAGGAACCAGTGTTCCAGGCCAGGAATGAATTCCTGTGTCCTAGTGGGTCCCAGTTACTCCCAGTTTGGGGTGTGTGTGTGTGCTGTCTCCTTACCTAAGATGCTGCCCAGGTTAGAGCTCCTGGGAGGCCCACTTACTCTGGGTTTTGTGAGATTGGGTGCAGATCTGCGCAGTGCTGAGGCCCAAACCAGAAGGCTGTCTATATGATCTTACTTAACTTCCTAGGGAGACTGTTTCTTACCTAAGCTTGGAAGATCTCAGTAATAAAATGTAGGAGAATGTATTGTTCATTTCTTTTAGGCTCTCCTGTCATCTGTGGCTTCCTCTAAATGGGGTAGGAGCTTGGGATGCGTATATGAATAGGAGACAAGTGTTTGACACTGTGAATTTGCTGCCACATTTCTCCCCTTTCCATTGAGATGAAAGGCTGTTTCCATGTTGCTAGACCTATTTTGGTGTCCACTAGCACGTAAGCAATGTATCCACACACCTTTGTCACTTCAGTTCCACCACACTCAGGAAGGACTAACTGTGCAGAGGGGGGTCTTAATCACCTTCACAGAGACTGTGTGATTAGTAAAAATTATATATTAGTATTGTAGAGACTTTGAAGGCAGCCCATGACATCCTAAAACTAAGTTTTCATCACAAAGGAGATTCCTCCCCCGACCAGAGGAACAAAGGAGAGGAAATAAGAAACAAAGACAGGAGATAGAGGACTAGAGAGAAGGGGAAGGTGTTGCCCCAGCCTTTGGTCCTTGGAGGTGGAGGGTAAGAAGGTGGAGAGTGAGCTACACAGACTCTAGGAGTCAGGTGAGAAGCAGAAACAGATTCGTTTATTGCAGGATTGAGGTATGCCTTTGTAGCCACACCCCACTGCTGGTACCAACTGATTGGCTGGCCTTGTCACGTGCTTTGATGTGATTTGTCCCCATATGCCAGAAAGATCTCAATGTTGTAGGCCTGTAGAAGTAGCTATTGTGCATACATGGGCTGTTATGAGCCACTGGTCAGTGCATTCTGATTCATTCCTCCTACAGGAAGGGGATGAAGGAGAGGGAATAAAAAGAGGCCAGGGAGTGAGTTAAGGGGTATGGTAGTGACTACCTCTGCATATAGAGGAGACAGATGTGGTCCATAGGCAAATGGTAGTTTATAAAGGCAAAGGGGAAAATCCTGTTTTAAGAGGAGGTGTTTAAATTTAATTGCACACGTTAATTGTTGTTTTTAAAACAAAATCCCAATCATTCAATTTTACCAAATGAAGACTCAAGAGCCAGTGCTGGAATGGAAGCCTGCTAGCTCAGATAAACAAGAAAGCACCTATGTGACCTTCCTCGTCAACTGACATCCCAGAAGGAAAAAGCCTATTCTCTGTCCCACACATTCTTCAAAACCGTTCCAGCTTAATGTCTCTCCCTTCTACTTCCTGTGCAGCTCTATTCTTCCTCCTGACACATTCTTACTCTTTATGTTTGTTCCTATGTTCACTCCCTGTCAACTTGCTTGCTTCACCTCTTGACTTATGATTGACTTTATTTAATCCTGTTTATGATAAACAGAAAGCTTTTGGATTAAAGGTGCGTGCTCAGAGTGAGCCATACCACAACTAGAAACATATCTTTCTAGTCAATAATACAAGCTTGGGGTTCCCAGTGTGATTGATTAAGTATCCAGCAACATTTCCCCCTTTTTGAGTAAATAAAAAGAAAAGATTCTAACTCAGAAAAATTACTATCAAGTAAAAACTAGTTACAATATTGAAATTATTTCTGCCAATCTTTCCACAGTGTTCAGCTTGGTCATATTTGGCAGTCTGTAAAATGTTTGTGTAAGGATATGAAAATTCACAGAGAACCTTGAGACCCCGTCATCTGAATTAAGGTTGGCAGGTTCACAGGCCTAGTTTCCAGGAACTAGCTGGCCACCCTACGAAGGAATTAGCCAGGGGGGCAAGTCAACCAGGTCTTTCCGACAAAGAATAGCAGAACTACAAATACAGGTTGGTCCAGATATTCCAGGAAAAAACTGACCACAATGGGCTAGGTTAAGGTCACATTCCTGAGAAAAATGTGTACAGGATGTTTCTTACTCCCCACCCCGGTTTCTGATGAATGTGTAATATGTTTCCCACTCCCCTCCTTGGTTTATGACTGACTACTTTTTTTTGATTTCCCCCTTCACCCCCCTGGTTTGAGGTTTTCTCCTTTAAATAGCCCTTGCTCCCGAGCCTAGGGGTCGATGCTCCCCTTGTGAGTAGGCCTCAGCCGACTGATACCCTGAAATCCAGAAATAAAGCCTTTTGCGGTTTGCAGCAAGTTCGGTCTCTTGTGTGATTCTGGATGGTTGAACTCTCCTGTGGCTTAAGTGGGGGTCTCCCGACTCCAGAGGCCTTACATTGGTGCATGGGCTGGGAAGTTGCAACCACCCAAGTCTCCGAGAACCTACTTGGAGGTCCACAAGCTCGAGCAGGTCTGTGTGCTGAGTGCTGTCTGTCTGTGTTTTGTTTTTGTGTTTGTGAAGTGTCTGTGCCCATTACAAGGACAACGGACTGTGTACTGTGCTTATGAGGTGTCTGTGCCCACGGCATGGGGCAACTGTCTGTGTACTGTGTCTGTGAAGTCTCTGTGTGCCCATGGCAGGGGCGACCATCTGTGTAGTCTGGTTTCTGTGCTCGTGGCAGGAGCGGGAACTGGGCAAGCCAGAGAGAGCATTTTCTGAGCCTGAGATAGGGTCAGGTTAGAATTCTTGGAGATGAGATTGCAGACAGGAAGGATTTTGGCCACAGTGGCAGGAGAGAAAGACAAGAGATAGGATAGGACTTAGACAGACAGGGAACCTGGGTGACAGAAGGCCGAAACCAGGCAGAGAAAGAGTGTTGCAGCAATGCCTACTGGAAAAGGATCAGTGTGCTTACTGTAAAGAGAAAGGACAGGACCCCTTGAAGACAAAACTGAAGGCACAGATTAGGTTTGCCCAGACAGGTCCAGTGATGACCTGGGCAACCCCCACTTCTATGATACTGGCCTTGAAACTAGAAAAAGAGTACTGGCTTCATGAGTTTCAAAAACAACTGGAAGGCCCAGATAGCAGTGAATGGCTAGCAGAATTCTCAAAAGTTTTTGTTGAAACTGAAGATATAGAGATGGCAGAAAGATCCCCCCCATCGAGGTAGGACTGAAAGCCAGGGCCTCCCCCACTGGGGTGCGACAGTATCCAATGAGTCTCGAAGCCAGAGAAGGGATTAGAATACCCCCTTCCTGCCAGTTAAGAAGCCAGGCACTAATGATTACAAGACATTTAACCTCCTCAGTTTGCTCCCACCAGAGAGGACTTTTGGCAGCATCAACTAACCAGCAGCCCCCTGACCGATGGATGACTAATGCTTGCATGTTGCACTATCAGAGCCTGTTGTTGACTGAAAGGGTGATCTTTGCACCCCCGGCCATCTTGAATCCTGCTACCTTGCTGCCTGTGACTGATGACTCTTCTCCCATCCATCACTGTGTTGATATCTTGGCAGAAGAAACAGGTACTCGGAGTGACCTGAAGGACCAGCCCTGGCCAGAAAGTCCGAACTAGCATACAGATGGCAGCAGTTTCATGGTAGAAGGTAAGCGAATGGAGAGAGCTATGGTGGTAGATGGAAAGTGGCTATCACCCACTGCCCTGGGCACCAGAGGGCTCAGGACACTGTTGCAAAAGGAAATCAGATGGCTGATATGGCTGCCAAGAAATCTGCCCAGGGAGCAATGATTCTAGCAGTTAAGGGTTCCAGAGACTATTCTGACACTCGAGATACCAGTTTGAGATATGCCACTGACGACCATCAAGTGATGGACAAATTGGGCTTTTAATCTGAAACCCCTTATGGGGTAATAAAAAACGGATAAATATCTTTTAGTTTTTATAGACACCTTTTCGTGATGGATCGAAGCCTTCCGGTCTAAAAATGAAACTGCCAACATTATGGCTAAGAAGAGATATTTTCAAGGTTTGGAATACTCAAGGTAATTGGGTCTGTTAATGGACCTGCCGTTGTTGCCCAGGTAAGTCAGGGACTGGCCACATAGCTGGGGATTAATTGGAATTACATTGTGCTTATAGACCCCAGAGTTCAGGACAGATAGAGAGGATAAATAGAACCATTAAGGAGACCTTGAGTAAATTAGCTTTGGAAACTGGTGGGAATGACTGGGCAGCCCTCCTTCCCTTTGCCTTGTTCTGAGTTTGGAACACTCTAGAGTGATTTAAGCTTATACCCTTTGAGATTTTGTGTGGGCAACCACTGTCACTTACTGAGGCAGGCTGAATGAATGATCCTGATGCCGTCCTTTCTAAATCCTTGTTTGCCGACATAAAAGCACTTAAAGTGGTCTGGCGCGAGGTCTGGGAACAGCTGAAAGGGGCCTACGAGACTTGAGACCCAAATGTGCCACATCAGTTGGGAGATGCAGTTCTAGGTCAGCGTCACCAAGCTGCCTGTGGCCTCTGACCATGTTTGACCTGTGGGGAAATGCGGTAATCGATTTGAACCTGTATGATGAGCTATACTGCTAGTCTCTGGAGATCATCTTCTGCTACCTGTGGGAGCAGGTGACCAGCTCCAAGGACTTGAAGCCTCTGGGTGAGGACTTGAAGCCTCTGGGTGAGGCCAGTGCAGCAGTCCAGAGGACACTAGGACCCTGCAGCATGTGGGCGATGGCATGCAGCACAACAATGAGTCAGCCTTTCAGGACATGCTTTAGGAATTAGACATTACCACTCTGATATTTTCTCTCGCTGGTCCCGTTTTGATTCTGTTTCTGCTTCTTAAACAGATTAGTTACCTTTGGTAGAGAGAGAGTAAATGCTGTTCAGATCGTAATGTTGTGCCAACAATATTGGGCTTTGCCAGGTCAAGAAAATAGAGGTTATGATGATGCTGAAGATACTGAAGCTTAGTTCTATGATTAGAACTTTTACATGACAAGAAGTGGGAGATGTAAGGATATAAAAATTCATAGAGAAGCTTGAGACCCCTCATCTGAATTAAGGTTGGCAGGTTAACAGGCCTAGGTTCCAGTAACTAGCTGGCCACCCAAAGAAAAAATTAGCCAGGGGGCAAGCCAGCCAGGTCATTCTGAAAAATAATAGCAGAACTACAAATACAGGTTGGTCCAGATATTCCAGGAAATGACTGACCACAATGGGCTAGGTTAAGGTCACATTCCTGAGATAGATGTATACAGGATGTTTCTTACTCCCCACCCCGTGTGTGTAAGATGTTTCCCACTCCCCACCTTGGTGTATGACTAACTACTTTTTTTGATTTCCCCCTTCACCCCCCTGGTTTGCAGTTTTCTCCTTTAAATACCCCTTGCTCCTGAGCCTAGGGGTCGACGCTCCCCTTGTGAGCATAGGCCTCAGCCGACTGATACCCTGAAATCCAGAAATAAAGCGTTTTGCGGTTTGCATCAAGTTCGGTCTCTTGTGTGATTCTGGATGGTTGAACTCTCCTGAGGCTTGAGTGGGGAGACCCTTACATTTGTTATGAACTCAGCAATTTGAATGTCTTGAGCAGTTTGTGAGATGCCAAGTCTTTTAAGTTCAGAATTCATTTTAGAGAACTTGACCTAAGTTTGAAGTCAGGTAAATTAACAGGCTGGTACCTAGCATTAGTTTCCAAGTTGCCCCCCAACAAAACCTGAGCCTATCTTCAATTTAGGATAATCCCCCAAAAGTGTAGCATTTCCAGATTACACCCTTGGCAAAACCATTGTCACCAGAATATTCTCCCAACAAAACTTCACCCCAGGTTACAAATCCACCCCCTGTCTAACCAATGCAGAGGGGAGCAGAAGTTAACTTTATGATATGACTCCTAGCATCAGCCAATGATGTTAAAGGCCACAGTAGCTTTCTAATTAGATGCTTGCACACTTAACCCCCTGGTTGCTGCTTATAAAACCTTGCAGCATAGATATTCCTAGCTGTCACACCACCATAACCATCCTGCATTATTGGTGCACTAGAGGTTGGGGGTAGAGGGGAACGAGCTAATTCAAATAGAATAAAGATGCTGTTGTGAGTTGCATCAGATTGGCTCCTGTCTGTTTTTTTGGGGACCACCAACATTTCCCTGGCACAACATTTGTAGTCTAAAGCTGATTTTTTTATTTGTCACAGCTTAGTGGCAATTCTGGCTAGGTAGAACATAGCAGTCATCACAGTGGTGTCCACTATTCATGCAGAACTTGGTGGCAGAAGAGGCATGGGGCATTTTATTCCAGTGGTTAGTGTTACCACTCTCCAGATGGATTTGCTCTTGCAGGGCCCCATCATTTTCTTGGAGATCTCAAAGTCTGCTGTTAGGAATGGTAGGAAACTTGAACATTTTAAACGTCATATTCAGCAGATCGAAGAGAGTTGAGGACCAAACTTTCTTAAGTACATCTAAGATATTCATACATTCCATCTAGTTACCTGCTTCAGACTAAAACCTGAAAATACATACAGGAAGCTAAATGAAGCTTATTTCTAGAATTAGTTAGTATTCTGTATGATTATTAATATCACAACAGAGAATTTATGAATACATAATAATCTTATAGATTTTGAGATAATATTTATACCTTAAGGAAACTGTTAGCTACTCCCCTGAAGACACCATATCCTGACCCATCCTAAAGGAACCACTGTTCTCAAAAGAGCAGTTAAGAATCCTCCTCAACAACCCTGTGCCCCAGAACTGCAGCTGGGAGCCTGGGACACTCAGGACCCATCACTCATGACCCAAACCCCGCCCCCTGGAATATTCCTCCCGTTCTATATCCTGCTTGGTTCTTTTTGCCAGGGCAGACTCCTAGCTGGTCTGCTCCCCTGAAAACACCATATCCTGACCCATCCTATAGGAATCACTGCACTCAGAGCAGTGGAGAATCCCCTGCACTCAGAGAAGTTGACAAAGCTGGATTTTCAGGAGCTCTAACACACCAGGATCATAGGATTTCAGAAACCCAGAGGCAACCTGAGTCCCGGGAGCTCTTCCACTCAGGAGCTCAGGATCACAGGATCACAGAGACAGCTGGACTCTGAGGAGTTCTGACACAACCAAGATAACAGGAAAGACAGGCTTCAGTCAGAGACTGTGAGTACAGGGAGCACTAGAGATAACCAGATGGCAGAAGGCAAGCACAAAAACATAAGGAACAGAAACCAAGGTTATCTGATATCATCAGAACCCAGTTCTCCCACCATAGCAAGTCCTGGAAACCCCATCACACTGGAAAAGCAGGATTCAGATTTAAAAATCACTTCTCATGATGATGATAGAGTACTTTAAGATGGACATAAATAACTCCCTTAAAGAAGTAAAGAAGAACACAGGTAAACAGGTAGAAGCCCTTAAAGAGGAAACACAAAAATCCCTTAAAGAACTGCAAGAAAAACACAGCAAACAGGTAAAAGAATTAAACAAAACAACCCAGGATCTAAAAATGGAAGTAGAAACAATAAAGAAATCTCAAGAACACATCAAAACTATCCTTGATCATGATCAAGTAGGCGTCATGCCAGGGATGCAGGGATGGTTCAATATAAGGAAGTTCATCAACATAATCCACTATATAAACAAACTCAAAGAAAAAAACCCACATGTTTATCTCACTAGATGCTCAGTAAGCATTTGACAAAATTCAACATCCCTTCATGGTATAAGTCCCGGAAAGATCAGAAATTCAAGTCCCATACCTAAACATAGTAAAAGCAATAAACAGCAAGCCAGTAGCCAACATCAAACTAAATGTTGAGAAACTTGAAGGAATCCCCTGAAAATCAGGGACTAGACAAGGCTGCCCACTCTCACCCTATCTATTCAATATAGTACTGGAAGTCTTAGACAACAAAAGGAGGTTAAAGGGATACAAATAGGAAAGGAAGAAGTCAAAATATCACTGTTTGCAGATGATATGACAGTATATTTAAGTGACCCCAAAATTTCCACTAGAGAACTCCTAAACCTGATAAACAATTTCAGCTGGTTATAAAATTAATTCAAATAAATCAGTAGCCTTCCTCTAGTCAAATGATAAACAGGCTGAGAAAGAAATCAGGGAAATGACACCCTTTATAATAGTCACCAATAATATAAAATAACTTGGTGTGTATCTAACCGAGCAAGTGAAAGATCTGTATGAAAAGGATGTCGAGTATCTGAAGAAAGAAATTGAAGAAGATCTCAGAAGATGGAAAGATATCCCTTGCTCATGGATTGTCAGGATTGATATAGTAAAAGTGGCTATCTTGACAAAAGCACTCTACAGATTCAATACAATCCCCATAAAAATTCCAACTCATTTCTTCATAGAGAGAGAAAGAGAAATCTAAATATTCATTTGGAATAACAAAAATCCCAGGATAGGGAAAAATATCCTCAACAACAAAAGAACTGCAGGGGGGAATCACCATCCCTGACCTCAGGCTGTACTGCAGAGAAATAGTGATAAAAACTGCATGGTATTGATACAGAGACAGGCAGGAAGATGAATGGAATAGAATTGATGACTCAGAAATGAAACCACACACCTACGGTCACTTGATCTTTGACAAAGGAGCTAAAACTGTTCAGTGGAAAAAGGACAGTATTTTCCCCAAACGGTGCTGGTTCAACTGGAGGTCAGCATGTAGAAGAATGCAAATCAATCCATTCTTATCTCCTTGTACATAGCTCAAGTTCAAGTGGATAAAGGACCTTAAGATAAAACCAGATACACTGAAACAAATAGAAGAGAAGGTGGGAAAGAACCTTGAATATTTAGGCACAGGGGAAAAGTTCTTGAACAGAACACCAATGGTTTATGTTCTAAGATCAAGAACTGACACATGGGACCTCATAAAATTGCAAAGCTTCTGTAAAGCAAAGGACACTGTCAATAGGACAAAAGGACAACCAACAGATTGGGAAAATATCTTTACCAATCCTACATCTCAGAGAGGGCTAATATCCAATATATACAAAGAACTCAAGATTAATAGACTCCAGACAATCAAGTAACCCTATTACAAATGGGGTTCAGAGCTAAACAATTCTCATCTGAGAAAACTGGAATAGCTGAGAAGCACCTAAGAAAGATTCAATATCCTTATTCATCAGGGAAATGGGAATCAAAACAACCCTGAGATTCTACATCACACCATTCAGAATGGCTAATATCAAAATCTCAGTTGATAGTAAATGCTGGTGAGGATGTGGAGAAAGAGGAACACTCCTCCATCGTTGGTTGGATTGCAAGCTGCAACCACTCTAAGAATCAGTCTGGAGGTTCCTCAGAAAATTGGACCTGGGGACTCAGGTATATCACTCCTGGGCGTATACCCAGAAGATGCTACAACATATAAGAAGGACACATGCTCCACTATGTTTATATCAGCCTTATTTATAATAACCAGAAGCTGGAAAGAACCCAGATATCATTCAACAGAGCAATGGATACAGAAAATGTGGTACATTTACACAATGGAGTACTACTCAGCTATTACAATCAATGAATTCATGAAATTCTTAGGCAAATGGATGGAACTAGAAAATATCTTGAGTGAGGTAACCCATTGACAAAAGAACACACATGGTATGTGCTCACTGATAAGTGGATATTAGCCCAAAAGCTCACAATAACCAAGCTACAAGTCACAAACCACATGAAGCTCATGAAGAAGGAAGACCATAGTGTGGGTGCTTTGGTCCTTTTTAGAAGGAGTAACAAAATACTCATGGGAGCAAATATAGAGACAAAGTGTGGGACAGAAATTGAAGGAGGGGCTGTCTGGAGACTGCCCTGCCTGGGGATCCATCCCATGTTCAGTCACCAAATGTAGACTCTGTTTTGGATGCTAGGATGTATATGCTGACAGGATTCTGATATAGCTGTCTGCTGAGAGGCTCTGCCAGAGTCTGACATATTCAGAGCAGATGCGCCCAGCTAACCATTGAACTGATCAAGGGGTTCCCAATGGAGGAGTTAGAGTGAAGAGTGAAGGAGCTGAAAGGGTTTGCAACCCCATGAGAAGAACAACAATACCAACCAACCAGAGCCCCCCGGGTCTAAACCATCAGCCTGGGAGCACATATGGAGGGATCCATGGCTCCAGTTGTATATGTAGTGGAGGATGGCCTTGTAGGGCATAGGGGGGAGAGGAAGTCCTTGGTCAAGTGAAGGCTGGATGTCCCAGTGTGGGGGAATTCAGGGGTGGGAAGGTGGAAGTGGGTTGGGAGGTAGGAGTGGGTGGGGAGGTGGGAGTGGGTGGGTACACATTCTCATAGAAGCTGGAAGATAGGGGATGTGATAGGGAGTTCCTGGGTTGAGGGATATGGGGGAAGGAGATAACATCTCAAATGTAAACAAAATATCCAATAAAATTCATCTAAAAATAAACTGTTTTCGTAATTTTCATTGTGTATATTCATTATACATGGTACTATGTTGTAGAAGGATATCTTTATATCAGCATGCCTTGTAACTTTAGTACACCCCCTTGCTCCTACACTCCTCTTCACGCCTCTCTTCCATTAGTTTCTTTCTTTTCATTAGTTTCACTATGACTTTTTGTTAAATATACATAGATAATTTGATGTGACTATATGCAGCTAGAAGTTACATATTCATGAAAACACATACTTGTCCTTCTGAGACCTATTTAACTTGCTTCATATGATTCACTGTGGTCGTATCAGCTTCCAGGAGACACCTCTACTCTGTTCTCAATTGCTCTCTACATTATTTTTGAGAGAGTTTCTTCAGAGAAACCAGAGCTTATTTGTTGCCTAGGCTGGCTGACTAGTAAGCCCCATGAATCCTGCTGTCTATCTTACTCCACCTTCAGGGCTAGGTTATAGTGTATCACAGTCTGTGCTTAGTTACATGGATGCAAGGATCTGAATTTAGATCCTGATGATTGCAAAGCATTTTGTCCACTGAACCCTAACCCCTAAAAGTTCTCAGTCCTTTTAAAAGAAGTTAACCACTTGCCTTGCCCCTTTGGCAGTTGGAATATCATTTATATATACTCAAAAGTGCTAAGAGTTGGTCAAAACTTGGGAACAAGAGCCTTTATTCTGCTGAGGGAAAAATCAAAAGGATTATGAACACAGGTGAGAATAATAGAGAAAGGCTAGTGTGAGTTTATGGTTACAGATAAATCACTAAAGTACTTTTGATATCTAACAGATTACCCATCATCCTTTAATGTCTGTCTTTCAAGTTACTGCACTATATTGTGCTTGAGCATTTTGCTACTATGTAAGCCAGTGCCAACAGTTCAATTTGGAAATGCCCCATTTCAGTTTTAACCTATGTGAATGGAAACAATTCCATCTCCAGCCCATCCATTTGTGATTCAGCTTCTTGATTTCTCCCATCTTGTGGATATTATACATCGGGACCCTAGGTCTCCATGCAGGTGTCTTGATTCACAATGCAGTGAATCCTACAATTTTACATTGTAGGAAATGATGCTGGCTAGTCCTGTCCTTCAGACCCATCACACCCCTGGATAACTTGTTTTTGTAAGAGTAAAAATGAAAAACAACTTGGTAAAGACAGCTGGACGGCTTGCTGAGCTTGTTGAGAATAGCCATAATACAAATATCCAGGGGCAGATTGACCAAAAATTGTAGAGACAACCAAGGACATGCCCTAGTGAGAAATGGGCCACCTGGTGTTTATCCTAGAAGGTCTGAGGTTTCATGGTCAAAAATAGTGGGTCATCCAGCCTATCAAAATGATTGCTTACACAAAAATGCTGATGTTTGAAATATCCAATTATATGTAACCGCGCCAGAATTTCCCGCTTTCTCCTTCCCCCCCTTGCACTGTTCCCTACAAAAGCCCTAAGCTCTTGGGGATCTTCATCATTTCTCTCCCCTGCGTGGGATGAGTTTCGATCCGAGCGCCCCTCGCTAATACACTGCCTTTTGCTAATTGCATCAAGTCAGTCTCTCGTGTCTCCATGGGTGCAAGCTGATTGGGAGTTGAGTTGGGGGGTCCTCTTCGTTGGGTCCTCACAGTGTTCTAATCATGCGGCAAGATTTAAGAATGTGTTCAGGGAAAAAATTAAAAATGAATGTGTTCGGGGTCCATTTGTCTCCTGGATACAATTCTTTGGAAAAGTGACTTTCTTCTGAGCAGTCTGTTGTTCTCTCTACCATGGTAGAGAGTCAGTGATGTCATCTGCACACAGTCTTAAGGAAGATAAACACAATTTCAACAATTGCCCTGAGTGTCTTTCCTGACTTTTAGTTTTCTGATGCCAGAACCAATTATTATCAAGTAGGGTGCTGCTTGTTCCCAATTCTACATGCCGTTCAGCTCTGCTTTGGGTGGCTGGACTGCGCTCTTTGCCAGGCCTTTAGCTTATGATGCATTTGCGCCTGGCTTCCTTCTGGAGAACCTCATTTTCTTCTTGAAGCCTTTCACACTCCTTTCGGATTTTCTTCTCTTCCTAAAAAGTGACAGAAAGAGAAAAATAAACTGTTGTAGAGAGTTGATCCCCGTGTCCTATGCAGTTTCCATACTAGTTAATTTTGATTATTTGATTTCTTAACATTTCTTCGAACCTTAATTTTTATTATAAATTTGACCTGCTTTGATTTATGATTAAATTTTAGTGTTTAGGGGTCCATTAGCTAAGAAACCGTTCCATTGGTGAAAGAAAGCCACTGTCTAATTCAGTTCCAAGCATCTAGGTCTGTGGCTCAAAAACACCTATAACTCTAGCACCAGGGCATCTGACTCCATCATTGGGTCTCTAGAAATACTGGATGCATACAAGCAATTACACACAGGCACAGGCACAGGCACAGGCACAGGCACAGGCACAGGCACAGTCACAGACAGAGGACACACACACACGCACACACACAGGCACATACGCTTAATTTTCTTTTTTAATGAAGAGAATATAGAAGGTGCTACAATTATAATACCCGAATTTTATGCTCAAGGGCCCTCTGGTACTCCTCCTTCAGCTGAGCCCGTTCCTCCTCCTTCTTCTGAGTCAGCTGTCTCACGTGCTCCTGGTGTCTCTGCTCCTTCTGCTCCATCAGCTGCTCATTCTTCCTTTGAGTTTCCTCCACCAGTTTCCAGGCTCTCTCTGCAGCTTCAGCTTTCACACGCTCCACTGTGAAGGAAAGCAAGAAAGAAGATGTAAATGATGTTCTCCTCTTTCTCTAGAAGTCATTGTTAGCTTGGCAGTGGTGGCATATGCCTTTAATCCCAGCACTTGGGAGACAGAGGCAGGTGGATTTCTGAGTTTGAGGCCAGCCTGGTCTACAGAGTGAGTTCCAGGACAGCCAGGGCTACACAGAGAAACTCTGTCTTGAAAAAACAAAAAACAAAACAAAACAAACAGACATAAAAAGACTTCATTGTTACTCCTGACTTCATAGTGATACCCAGGTCTGATGCCAGCCAGTAAGATGCAGCTTTATTCTTTTATCTATAGTTTAGGGTCCCAGGATTACAAGTTGTTTAAACTTTTCATGGCTTTTGAAGGCACGTAGTCCCTTAACTTGTGTCTCACCTTCAATCTCCTTTTCCTTTTCTGTCATACTTTGGTCTGTCTGTAGAATTGCATCTATTATATCCTCTCTTGACTGCAAATAGTTTTTGAGAGCTTCTTCAGCCTTTGAGCACAGGGAACATAAAATTAACAGAAAGAATGGTACAAACTTTTGTACCTTCCTCCCTGCTGACCTTTCATCTAATGATATCAATCCTAGAAGCAAGCACACAGTCTAGGCTGGACCTCAAGAAGGAATGTCTGTTATTGGAGGCCTCTGATAGAAAACAGACTGTCATTTTAGACTGAGGGTTCTAACTTTGGAGTTACTAGTACTGTGGTCATAGATGTGTAAGTTTGCTGAAGATGTAATCCCTCAATGAGAACAAATAGATCAGAGTGAATGAGAGAGGAAGGAAGAGTGGGGCTGCAAAAGAAAATAGACAGAGAGACATGGGATGATATGATTTAAAAATGCTGTGAAGTCCAAACTGATGAATTACAAGTTTTGTTTAAGGGGTTGTCATTGAGTCCTTTGCAACATAAAGAGTGTAGCTGAAACAGAGGGTGACAGTCACACTGGTGGTTAATGTGATCCGTCTCAACTTAATTGTTAACTGTCTCTGATGGGTGAGCAGGACATATCCAGTATGACGACCTTCACATATGTCATACGCAAAGAGCACATTCCTAGATTACCCCAGTCATGCTTTGGGATGCTTCAGTCTGATGAAATCAACCTCCCAGGACATACATAACCTTGGTTACCTGCACCCCCTTCCCAGGTTCTTCATAGTACTTTTTCTTCAATTGCTGTATCTTCTGGTTAAAAAGACAGTAACCACGTGGTTTGTAATAAACACCCTGTTTCACATCTTCCTCTAGTGGACCAAAAATATCCTGAAGTAGAGCTGAGCATCGATCTGAGGATGCTTCTTGATTCTTCTTACAAATTTCCCCTTGCTTTCTCTCTAATTTCCTCTTTAGTTAAAAAAAAAGTAAAGAAAAAAATAAGAAAAAGAAATCCAGAATTTAGAAATTTTCAGAACATTCCTTAAAAGAAAAACAAACACAAAACACAAAACGAAACCAAATACAACACAAAGAAAGGCATATGAGCACTGACTCATATTATATTTCTGTTTCTAATGCCAGGTTTTATTGATGTCATTCTTGCTCCTTGACAGTGAAGTTCAGAGCAGAGATTTACACCTTTAGACATAAACTACATTTTCAGACTGGGCTATAGATTACTCAAGGAATAAACATGGCTCAATGTTAATTTGTTATTGGCTTGAATATTGAATCAGTCTGCTGACAGTGGGTATGCAATGTATTCAGACACACTAATTACTTCACTGTCATTAATTCATTGAAGTGGGTATTACTATCTTATTCATGATAGGAGAAATGTTTCAAAGCTTTGAGTCTATTGTAATTAATTTTTGTATTTATCATGATTATTAATAGGTATTTGTTCCTACATCAAAATCTAGTTGCAGTTGCCTAATCACAAGCAGGGGTTTCATTTGATTTCTAAATTTACATTCAGGAAACTTGAGAAAAAAATTACTTCCAATTCTGCTAGGAACACTTGATTAACATCTTTGAAGGAATTTTCCATGAAGATCTTGATGGCTTCTTTCTCACAGGTCTTGTGCAGGTCCAGCAGCTCCTGGAGTGTCTCTGTGGGGAGCTTGACACTCTGGCCCATCTGCTGGTCATAGTGGGTGATGGCCTTTTGCACTGCAGCTGAATTCTCTGTCTGGGCCAATGCCAGGGCAGCACTCTCCATGCAGGGCATAGACCCACTGCTGATGGTGTCCACATAGGTTGTCACCAAACTCTTTAGTCCTACAACCAGGAAACAGATAACAATGTTTGCTGCAGATGGATGAAGACAAGTCTATTCTGTGAAATTCTAGGTATGTCAGTCATTGGTATCATAAAGCATCAGTGTCCTTAGCATCATTTGGTAGAATGACAAATAGAAGCATTCCAGCCTCTCTCTCTCTCTCTCTCTCTCTCTCTCTCTCTCTCTCTCTCTCTCTTTCTCTCTCTCTCTGTGATGGAATTAGAATTTCCTCTTAGCAAGATCCTCTCATGAGGTGTCTGCAACCCCAAAGGCTAAGAATGCTGGATGGAGATTACACAGGCATGTGTCTATGGAGTGTTTTCATCCATTTATCATAATCACCATGAGAACAGACTCCACACCTCCATCCTGGCTGGCTGTGTCACTAATACTGTCCATAGTAAGCATTTCATTCCCATTTGGGAACAAAACATGTTGATAAACTCTCTATCAGGTTGATTAGAGTAAATACCATTACCAAGAGAATGTTTTATGTATGCTAACTTGACAATGACCAGCTCCATGTACATCTCATTGAATTATTTTTAAAATTTAAGAGCTATATTTGTTTAGTGACTCTCTTATTGGTCTACTCAAGTCCAGTGTACCCAGGTGAGTTAAAAGTTTTCTTAAGTTTCTTTTGCTTTCTTTTCTCTTTTTCCAGCAAGACAATCTGATAGACAAATTGATTATAAGTGCTGGTTACATCTGCAGTTTAGCAGGGCAGTGGTGATAGATTAAAGTTTCTTCAAATTTGAAGAAGGTCACTGCTATCTCACAATACTGTGGCTTATGCAGTGAGCAAACAGAATGGGAAAGGACTCACGCGGTCCATTGACTCTGAGGCCTCCTGAAATGGTTTTAACCTTGGAAGAACTAAACACATAGGAACAGAACTCTGCCACTTGTTCCAAGAAGTCAGAGTCCAGGTCTTGATCCTGCAGCGATTCCAGCTGGCTAAGCTTCTTCCCGGGTGCTGGGCGCTCAAAGACAAAGCATTTCTTAGTTGGGAAGAATTTACGGATACAAGCTCGAGGCAGATTTAAATCTTTTTCTTTTTGTCCAGTACCTAGATGGAGTGAAAAACAGGATTTTCAGCCAGGACATGTGAGCTGAGTATGTTTTAAATTCAATCATGTAAACATTCGAAATTCTGGAATGCTCAAAACTTAGGCAGGAAGATTATAAGTTGAGGCCAACCTGGATCACATAGTAAGTTAGGTCCTGAAAACACAAAACAAGAAGGGACAATGGGAACATGTGGGCACTGGGCAGTGTTTTCTACTTTTAACTATTTTCCCTTTTTTTACGAAAGGTATTATAAGTACTGGCAGTCTAATCAGGAAAGGTGGCTTCTAAGGATTCAACCCACTTAGAGGAGGTTGACTGTTCACACAGACAACATGCAGACCCATGAGGACAGCATCATATGGTTTCCATAGACTACAGAAAACCCATCATGTCTGGGGGCCACAGTATTCCAAAACACTTCATTCTAGTTTTTTTTCAAATATATCTTTATTCAGAAGCAAAGTAGTCAATTTATTCTCTGTAATGGAAACTGAAGGAAAAATAATTAAAGGAAGATGCTTAACTCAATCTGACAAATCATACATTAAACACCAATATCTATGTGTAGTCAGCTAGAAGAAATAAGAACTCCGGGTATAAGAAAAATATAGACAGAAGAAGCTGAACCCTCAGTTTTGTTTTGTTTTGTTTTTTATCCTCATTTACCAGTTGTAAGTCTCTTACCTTGAAGAAACTTCAGGGAATTCTCTAGGTATTCATCTGCTGAGATAGGCTGCCCATTTATCTTTAGCTCAAGAGAGAAGTCCCTCAGAATCCACACAAAGTCTGGGAAGAAGCTCACAAACTCATCTGAGTCCTCTAAATCATGATGGTCAGGGGAGCATCTTGTTCTGATTCTGTCTGTCAGCTCTGTCACATAGCTGATTAGATAATTAAGGAAGGCCACAGAAACAACCTCAGCACCACTCAAAGCTCCAGGTACCTCATGCCACAATAATTCCACATCTTCTCAAATGTTGACCAAAGTCTTCATTTGCCTCACCCCTAACTTGAGTGTGAACACTGCTACATACATGTGGGTTACTCTTGTTTTATGTTGCATTAAGTAAAATCTAGAGGTCTGAACTATAGAAAAGATACTGCAGCTGGTCCAGGGCCTGCTGGTTGATGGCTCCCATGCTGTTGTACACAAAGGTGCTGCTTAGAAGTATAGCCAGGGCAAAGATCCAACAGTCATTCTGGTTGTCACCCTGCAAGTCAGCACACATGTGAGTTGAGATCATGTCTTGTTCTTATATCACTTTTCAAATCAGCAGTAGTAAACTATGCACACTTCATGAGAGGGCATATTAGCCTTAAAAATTGAAACCTTTGTAACCTATGTAAGGTAGAAAACCCAAACAGAAACAGCAATAAATCTGAAGTTGCTGTCCAGAGCACTTACAGGGTGATTGTTCTCTTAGTTTGTGGATTCGTTTGTAATGATTCTCACAAGAGCTAGTTATCAATTTTATTTTAGTGTTTTAATTCTGCAGAATACCATTTTGCTGGTATACAACCCTGTCTTGTGATAGTTCCCCTCCTCATGACCACATGCCATGTAAGTATGAATGGATAGGAGGTGATGATGAAGTTTAAATTCTTATTGAAAAACTACAAGTCTTACAGCCTGTGTTCAAAATAGAACTGATCCCACATAATGTCCTGTAACCTCCACATGGGCTCTGTAGCTCATGCAACATGACACTTGTGCTGAACTCACCCACACATTTACGTGTGCACAAGCACGCACATAAAGGATTGTGCACACAGGCACATACACATAAACAATAATAAAATATTTTAAAGCAGCATAGACAACAGCATAAAACATTCACAAGTTAAGGCTGAATTACAAATGGAACTCCATTCTTACTTTCTCCACATCTCCCAGGCCCTCAGTGTCAAGCAGAACTACGGTGTGGTCAGACTTCTGGGAATGAGGCACACACCACATCCAGATGCCCTTGGTTTGAGACTGCACAGTGGAGCCCAGAGAGAAACCTGAAAGCAGAGAGGAAAGGAGGAGTTAGACACTTATCATCAAGGCTTTCAGAAAGTCATAATAAAGTTAGCCTATTGGAAGTAGAAAGTGGTTAAGTGTGCTTGCTGTTCTTGGAGATTACAGTTCAGTTCTCAGCATCTATAGAGAGGATGACAACTGTAGAACACCAGTTTCATGGAACCTTATGCTTCTGTCTAGCATCACTGAGTGCCAGGCATGCAAGAAGCACACAGACAGAATATTCACACATGTGAATTTAAAATAAGTAAATCTTTCTTGAAAAATCAACACAAGCAAGTCAGAAGAATTAGTTGAAAGCAAAGCTAACACTGATATAACAGAAATTCAGTTTCAGATATTCAGAATGCAACAGTCAGAAGGCCTCTAGACTTGTACCAAGGTTCTAAAAGGAATATGTAGCAGGGTCAGTCTTTCAGATGGATCCCCTGAGCTTGCTGTGTCTGTGAAGACATGATGGTAAAGCTGAAGTAACCATGGAGACCATGGGTTGTTATAGATGCCAGGATTGAATGATGGCCACTGAGGAAAGCTGGAGTCAGTGAGTTCCCCTGACCCCAGCAAATACTTTGTGCCCTTTAAAGAGCAGTGCCCTAGAGGTAGGGTCTGTAAAGCAACAGAGTACAGAAGACCCCCATATGCTCTGTATGCTGCACTTAGAGCTACAGCATCTGGGGTTTGCCCTGCTGGGGTTCTGTCTTGTTATGGAGTGTTCTTCCCTTCCCATCCTCCTGAACACTGGAAATGGGAATATTCATTAGTGACATTGCGTATCCCAGGTTGTCTTGAGTCTGAGATGAGACTTTGGAATTTGTTTTTATACTATTAGCACTATAAAAATATAAGAGCTTTTGAAGATGGAACCAATGCATTTAGGATCTAGAAGCAGAATGCTATGTATTGCATACAAAATATTCACCACAGGACCATGTATTTGAACCTTTGTCCCAGTTAGTTCCACTACTTTGGGAGAGACGGATGCTTTAGGTGGTAGGATTTGCCTGGTAGAGGGAAGGCCTTGGAATGATAATGCTGGACTTGCTTCTGGACCCGTGCTGTCTGCTTCTTGGTCATCCAAGATACGAAAATGCCACACACTCCTAACAGTACACATAAAGCCATAAAGTTCTGTCTCCTCTGCCATAGTGGACCGATATCCCCTGAACTGTGAGCAGAGTACACCATTCTTCCTTACATTGTTTCTGTTAGGCCTTTTTTCAGTGATGAGACTAACATAACCTAGAAACCTGAAAGGCTGGGCTCTGTCAGGTGTCTCTATAGCCATCTTCACGTCAGCATTATTCAGAGTACTTACCTGTCTTCTCCACAGGCGAATGGATAAGACAATGTTTAGGCATACCTGATCACTCTCCATAAAAGTGGAAGACTGTTTTGCTGTCTCATTCTCACAGTGACAAACCTTGAAGAAATCATGCTAAGTGAGAGAACAAGTAATGAAAAGCCCATATTTTGTGTGAGTCCATGTATGTGACGCTGCTAGGACAGTCAGAGTCATACCTATAGCATGTGGTAGAGGGATGGGGTGGACAATGTTGTAGAGATGGAGATACATAGATGCATTAATTTATTTAATGTCAAAGATCTGGATACTTAAATTATAAACATGAATCTTATATAATTTATGATAATAGGAAAGTTATCACATGTACTATGGATGTTTTTGAAGCAGTAAAAACCCATTGTTCATACATGAACATTTTATCCATGCCTTTAAGCTAACTACCATGAAAATTAAATTATCTTTATTACTGCCACTCTGCATACAGGAAAGCAACTCTTTTTGGTTTTAGAAGGGAAACTAGGAGACAGATATGATGCTGCAGACAAGTAAGCAGCACTCAGGAGACTGAGACAGGAGGATCATGGGTTTGTGTTCAGCCTGAGTACATACTGAACTCAGTACCTGCATTGATCCCAATTGACAGCAGTGACTAGAAGATTAAATTCTTCACATTCTCATTCAGGAAGCAGACAGTGTGAGTGCACACAGGGCACAGCACAGCCTTGTTGGTGACACTCACCTGATCTCTTCCCAGCCAGCCTGTTCATCAGGTAGGATTTGCCTGTGCGGTAGAGCCCCACAATGGCCACCACCACCACTGGCTGCTGGATAGCAGACAGGATGCTCAGGGCTTCCTGGTTAGCTGTCAGTTGTCCTTTCACATTCTCAATCAGGCATATAGGGTTTGGCATGTTGTTCTCTGATGCCATGGCAACTGCCTGTCCCCTGTGTATAAACAGACAGATAAGATTAACTAGAAATAATTCTTTTCAGAAGGATTATAACTCAGAAGGCAGAGTTATGAAACTTTGATTCAACCGCACATTGTTGTGTACATCAGAGACATAGCTGAGAGAGGGCATATAGTTTTAGAATCTTACAAAATATTTGTAAATATTTTCATAATATAACAGTGACATTTTATGGCTCTCACAACAGAAATATTTCTTAAGTAATTCAGCATTGATTACTTTTCACATTAAAGATTTTACAATAAATATCAAATTAGAAAACAAACTATGATTTAGAGAGATTATTTTATGATGAATGTGCATATAATCAATTAAATATTCCTTTATTATAATTAAAATAAAGAAAGACACTCTAGAATTTATGTTTGATATAGGCCTTTCGGACCATTTCTAGAGATTTATAATATATTCATTCTACCTATACAAGTGATTAGTCTCACGTCATGGGCATAAGTATAATTTTTCTTACCATTCCAGATAAAGCACAAACACAAAACAACATAGAGTAATTTTTGTACAGTTTGTGAACATATGTGACAGAGACATAGTGCCATAAGAGCAGCTCCCTGAAACTTAACCAGATGATCAATAAATGAGTTTAAAGTCGGAGAGAGTTTTCATTCCTCAATATAAACAGTGGATATTGAAGAAATCAACTTTGATATAAAAAGCAAGAGATCAGGGAGCTGGTCCTGACTGTTGGGGAGGAAGTGCTCTGTGCCCTTTTTAGCCTTGAGCAGTCTGAACATACCTTGCTTGCCACAGGACCTTAACACCTAGGTGAAGCTGGCTGCTTTGTTTATACTTGCAACTTCCTGCAACAATTTAGAAGGTTTGTTGAACCTGCTTTGCACGTTATCCAGCTGAAACAAAGGATGGGTTTGGTGGGGCTTTCCCTATATAAACACAGTGCTCAATATTAAACTTTGAGCCTTTATCAGAAAAGGTTTTTTTTTTCTCCATGTTTCTTTCGTCCCTCCATCTCCTTTTCATTTCCAACCTCACTTTCAGGTAAACCCAGTTCATCCATGGCCACTGGCGGCTACAGTGGTACAAAGATATTACTTCCTTCTCTTATCCCTTTGGTGCTCCATGTTTTTGTTTTCCTGTTGATAGAGAAGACAGAGGAGAAGTGCAGAGAGGAAGAAGAGAGACACTAGGAGTGTGAGGTTTAGGACCTGACCAGGCGGAACAGACTCATCAAACAAAACTATGGTGAGTGAGAACAGAGCCTGGACCCAGATTCTGATTTCTAGAAAGCAGGAACAATTTCCTGAGGGCCTGGAGATGGGGGCCAAGATAAACAGATCTTGTCTTTAGTCATGTCTGCAGGGGGATTTTCTAGAGAAATCCTGTCACTATGGCATTTGACTCCTGCAAGGGAAGGTTACGAAGTAAGTTGGCTCTTTCTACCTTCTGGCTATTATAAACAAGGCTGCTATGAACATAGTGGAGCATCTGTCCTTGTTATATGTTAGAGCATATTTCAGTATATGCCCAGGAGTGGTATAGCTGTGACATCAGGTAGTACTATGTCCAACTTTCTGAGGAACTGCCAGGCTGATTTCCAGAGTGGTTGTATCAGCTTGCAATCCCACCAGCAGTGGAGGAGTGTTCCTCTTTCTCCACATCCTCACCAGCATCTGCTGTCACCTGAGTTTTTGAACTTAGCCATTATGAGTTGTATGACGTAGAATCTCAGGGTTGCTTTGATTTGAATTTCCCTGATGACTAAGGATGTTGAACATTTCTTTAGGTGCTTCTTGCTAGAGTAGGTGGGTGGGTGAGCAAGCTCATAGAAGCAGAGGCAGAGAGGATGGGATAGGGGGTTTTCAGAGGGGACACCAGGAACATTTGAAATATAAATAAATAAGGTATCCAATTTAAAAAAAAGAAGTAAGTGGGTACGAGTAATGAGCCAATCTTATGACTGAAGGAGGAAATTCACTTGGCAGCCAAGCTCAGAGGTGTGGGGGCAACTGCCCTGTTCTTCCTCCTCTCTGGGATTCAGCTGTGAACTGAGGTTTCCAGAAAATAGCCACAGCTGTGTCAATGAACCTACAAGGTCAAGTGATCAGAATTTCTGTGCTTGTGGAGAGCTGCAATGTTGTAAATTCTGGAGCCAAGTTTTCCTGGCTATCCTTAGCTGCCTTTGTAGTCATTTCTTCTGCCTGGATCAAATTCCTGCATGTTGCTATAATTGGCCTGCCCCATGATGTCACCCATGAATTTAGAAAGTACCTTGATTGGTGACTTTCTCCCTGTTGCTGCAGAAACTTCAAGAAACCTGTCAAGTTGGGACATGGTGCATGGGGTAAGCTGAGTTTGTGTTCCTGGGCTATCGGTCACTCATACTGAGCTCTACAGCAGATCTTAGCTCTTATCCCCTGTTTGTTTTCACATCAACACAGTGTTTCCTTGCTTTGTCCTTCACAGACATGGGGCTGTTCATCCTGCATCTCATTTTGTTTCCCCTCATGAATCCCAGCCATGGGCAGTCCTCTCAGGAGGAGTAGGACTGAGTCAGTTTAGCTCCATCATTTAACTGTGCTCATCAGCAGAGATAGTGTGATTACAGAGGAAGACAGTCTCAGTACATTTCTCACTGCTGATTAAGACACATATCTGCTATTCACTAAGTTAATGCAAGTCCAACAGTTCCATTAAGAGACTGGCTGTCAGGCCTATAATAGCACCCAGGAGTTCATCAGCTGTTGTGTTCCAGCTTGTGCCCAGGAATCATCTTTTCTAGTCACAGCGGTTCTAAAGAAAATGAATAACCCTCAAAAATATCATCTCATTCCTCTCTAGGCTTCTAGCCCCATGTTTCCAGAGTAGATTTCCCCAGACCTAGCAAGAGCACAGTTCCCTTCTTACATGCTCTTGCTGCTCAGTGACCATGGACATGATCTATCACATGTCTATTCTTTCCTTCTGTAATGCTGTGAGACTTTCTAGATTTCCACAAGAGAGCAAATGTTGAAAAGCACTGTAATTTCCACACAGTGGTGAAGCATGCCTCTTATCCCAGCACTCAAGAGACAGAGGCAGGTGGATCTCTGAGATTAAGGACAGATTGCTCTACAGGGCAAGTTCCAGGATAGCCAGGATTACCAGAAAAGCATTGTCTTAAAAAATATATAAAAAGAAACAAATAAAAGAAGCAAAGAAGGAAGAAAAACATTGTAAACCTTTGAACTGTGTTGAAGGACTGAGAAGCTGAAAAGAATTAGCCATGAAAGTGAATCAACTATGGAACAAAGGCTGCAGACAGCTATGACAGTGAATGAGTTTTATCAGGATTTCCCGAGCACAGCCATCTATTTGTAATGCAAACCCAATTGGTGTTTAAAATCACATTGAAGCCAAATAGAACAGAAGTAATAATTTTCGGGTTTGTGGCTGCTTGGAAAACCATAGATCAGGAAAATAGGTATAATCCTTTTAAAGTCTACTTTCTGAAAATAGTGTAACAGGCCCCCAGATCTTAGGACAACTGACTGCATGATGGAAATGCCATTCAGGTCATAAAACACAACAGGGAGACAGTATCACCAGCCAAATAAAAACAAAGACCTACTACATACAAGTTCGTACCTCTGTGAAAGCTCCTACTATACTAACCTTGCTTTCTGACTTCTGTATTTCTGCTCCTGGCTTAATGTTCTTGTTAACTGAAGTATGTCAAACTAGAATATGGATTTTGTGCTTATAAGCTCACACCAAGAAAGGTCCAAACTACACTGGGATCCTGAACATCATGTGTAGCTTGCTAATGCAGACTTCCTAGTGGCTTAACCAGTGTCTAAGAAATCTCTGCTAGATACCAAACAGCATTTAAGGAGATCACAATGTTCCCCTGTTTCTCAGTCAGTTTTGTTTCCCTGTATCCTTCTTTCCTTGTTCTGTTTCTTGTCCCCCACAAAGCAGTGAATTTTGAATTTTCCAAATATAGAGGTCATTTGTTGAAAAATAAGCAAATAAACACAAAAATTATGAAAGAGGAAGGAGTGAGTCCTCCTCTCCCCTCCCTTTTTAACCTGGTGCTGCTTAGAGTAGGCAGGGAGCCTGGGGAACTATTTTTACCTCCTGGTGTACATTCCACTTATAAGACTGAGTACCCTTATTTTTTGTTTCCCTGTTCTGTTCCTCTGGATTGATCAATGGCTTTTTGTTGTGTGAGACTCCACTCCAGGGCAGAAGACCTGTAGCTCTTCCTGAGAGAGACCCTAATCCATTGGGCTCTTGCAGATTACCCAGAGAAAAAAATGACCAAAACCCTAGAAGTCCCACTCTGAAGCTCTTGCTTGTCTTGTAGCTTTACTCTTACTCAGGGTCCCTGATTCTGCTGGTTCTCCTGTGAAATCAGGTTGTGGCTGAGCCTCCAACCCAGGGTACCCTGCCTTATAAGTGGAATGCACACCAGGAGGTAAAAATAGTTCCTCAGGCTCCCTGCCTATTCTAGGAAGCACCAGGTTAAAAAGGGAGGGGAGAAGGGGACTCACTCCTTCCTCTTTCATAATTTTTGTGTTTGTTGCTTGTTTTTCAACCAATGACCTGTATATCTGGAAAATTCAAAATTCACTGCTCTGTGGGGGACAAACAAAAAGTGCCTGGGACTGATCAAGGGTAGAGCTGCCTGACATTGCAGCCTGGACAAGATGCACTTTTCTGTCTGTATAACACTGACAAAAACAAATGTCAACCCTTTCATTATGTTCTTTTTAGAAGAATTAAAGACAGCTGTCACCCAGTAGGCTTCAGATATTTGAAAAGACATGATAAATATTAGAATAATAAAGCCAAAACTATGTCTCAGTTGCTGGAGGGAGCCCAAAAGGTTTTGAACAACAGAGATATGATCAGGACAGGACCATTGGCATGAAACTGTCACCTTCTCTGCTGGTGAGATGTGGACAGAATACCCAATGACCCCAGAAACACAAAAGGGAAATGCAGTCCATATTGCCTAGCTGGGAGACAAAGGCACCATGGTGCCCTGTCAGTTAGCCTGGATCAGGCATTCCTGCCAAGCTCTGATTTCATGAGTCTGATTCCTCCAGAGAACCATCTGTGTACACTGTCTTGAACACGGAAGATAGAGACATATTCTATACCCTCGCACTGGCACAGGTGAGTCAGCTCATCTTTGCTTTTAAGTGGACAGATCTAGACAGGGGTTACGACTGGCAACTTACAAGAACCAGATTGCCCAAAGGATTAAAAAAAAAAAAACCCTCTCTGACCCTATTTGATGAAACTCCAAATATTGCCCTCTGGACCTCCCATCTGAGGTTTTCTAGAAAACTAGATTATAAAATGCTCACCAAGAGACTACTACAAGAGTTCCAGTCCTTGGGCTACAAAATATCCACCAAGAATTGTATGTATCAGAGGCTACCTATCTTGGCTACCAGCTGAGAGGAGGCAAAAGGAGCCAGACTCAGAGCAGGATTGCAGCCATCCTACAAACACCAATTCCAAAGACTAAGAGATAGGTCCCTTGGTGCAGCTAGGCATAGCTGCCTCTGGATAGCAGTGTTTGCTGGTCAGTGATGGAGGCTTACTAAGCCCCTAGTCTGGCCTGAGACAAAAAAAAAAAGATATTTCAGGCTTTAAGAGGATTTCTGACTTCAGCTCCAGCCCTAGCAATTCCAGATGTCTCAAACCACTTTCATCTTTTTGTTCATGATAGAAAACATATAATAAAAGAGGATTTAGCACAAATTGTGGCCCATAGACGTGCCCTGTGATATACATATTCAAATCATAGGATCATATACCCACAAGATGTTTCACCTGTCTAAGAATTGTGGCAACTACTGTGACTCTAATGAACCAAAGAAAGAAAAAAAATTTAAGAAAAGAAAGCAAGAAAACAAAATACAATAACAACAACAAAACCAAAAAGCCCTCATTTACTGTTAATCAGGACCAAATATTCACAGCACTCCAGAACTGAGGTGAAGCCCTTCTCCAGGGAACACCAGAATGCTGGATGGCTAATACCTGTGTGACTCTGTTACGGATCCTACTCCATGACCACACTCAAGTCCAGTTTAAGAAACACACCACACTCAATCCTGCTATCTCCTTACTTGATGCCAGCTTGTTGATGCTCAAGTATGACTGTGCAAAGTTGAAAGACAAGCCCAGGTTTGTAAGAGCTGCAGCAGGCACTTTAACCAAAACTATTTGGGCCCAAGCCAGGTTTCTCAGCCCAGAGGGCAGAACTGAAGAATCTGATCCACCCTCTCAGATTGAGAAAAGGAAAGTGCACCAGCAGACATAGGACACTGCTTATGCTCTCCTGATCATGCATGACCATGAGAGACTGGAGTGATAGAGAGACAGGGCTTCTCACCACTGAAGAAAGGGACATTAAACAGAGGTCACCTTGTCTCCCCAGAAGATTTTTGGCTTCCTCTACAAATTGCTAGCCTTCACTGCTAAGAACATCAGAAAGAAACTCCCCTGAGGCAAGAGGTAACCAGGCTGCTGACTTGAACTGCCTGACAAAAGGCCCTCAGACCAGTGGGGCCTATTGATATGTTGAGGATATACATTGACCTAGCATTGCCTCAGAGAGATTCTGTGGCACAACCAAGAAGAAATAGAGGATGTAGAAAAATGAACATCTCAAGCCCTCAATTTGATGGAGAGGGAGTGATTGTTTCCCCCAGAAACAGCTGGCAGCACTCTAACTGACCATTGCCAGGCTACTCATCTGGGGTCCACAAAACTTTCTGAGTTGCTCAGACCAAGGTATGTTATATGGAGACTGAACAGCCTGACTCAGGATGTCTCAACAAGATGCCTCGTTTGTGCTCAAGTAAATTCAAAACACAGAGCCCTTTCCTAGGAAGAAATCTCAAAAAGAGGCCTAAGCCATTGTAAATACTGGAAATACTGACGTCACCAAGCTTTGGCCTGTAATATCAGATTTTTCAGATTCTTTTTTGAGGGAGGTAGAAGGATAGTGTACCAGGACTGAAACTGCTCTAATAACAGCTTAAAAAGCCCCTCCAGGACCTGGCCCCTTGATTTGGACTCCCCCTACTAAAGGACAGTGGCCTGGCTTTCATAACCAAAACCTCACAGTCAATAAGTAAAGGTTTAGGCATAAATTAAACACTTCATTGTGCATGTAGACTTCAGAGTTCTTTGAAGGTATTAAAAATAGCAGGATATTAAAAGATACTCTAACAGAATGTTCTTTTGAGTGTAGCAAAATGTGGGTAGACCTCCTTCATTTGTTTTGTTTTGGGTGCTTTGCACCCCATTGTGTAGAGAGATTTACCCCTTATGATATTATGTTTGGGAGATCTCCCCCACTGCTTCCCAGGCTCAGAGACCAGCAGTTGGTGGAACTCTCTAACCATTCCATTCTCAAGGTGCTATAGACACTCCAAGTTTCCATGAAGGCTATTCCTTGGACTATGGAAAACACCCAGCTGACTTTAGAGCCCATCTCAATCTCTCTTTATTGTAACCTGGTGATACTCTCTGCTCAAGCAGGGGTCCAAATGGGCAGTGGAGCAGACTTGAAAGGGCCCCACTGGTATTTCTCTAATTCTACAACTGTACAGGTAGCTGGAGCTGCACTGTGGATCCACCACATCCAGATCAAGAGAGAAGAATCCAGGGAGGATGATTGAAAAGTGGACTATTTCCAGACTATGGACCATAACATTGCATGCTTCATGAGGCCCCAAGATCTTCCAGTTTTTTCTGTTCTACCTCTTCCTGAGTGTTTTGTTTGATATGACAGAGACAGGGATCATACTAGCTAGCTAATGTGTCTTCAGACCAGCAACCTACATTGTACCTGACTTGTGATCACTGTTGTTCACTTTAAATGTCTGGTTATACTTACTGAAAAGGGAAAAATATGGGAATTGATCTTTTGGAATAAAAATTCAAAGTCTGTCATTCAGTGCATGCTGTGTGACTGGGCCTGCTAGTTGTTAAGTGCAAGGGAGTTTCCATTGCAAAATTTGGGGTTGTAAGACAGAGGCTTTCTTTTTTTTTAAATTTATTTATTTATTTTTTTGTGAAATCAGCTTTAATTTCCAGTAGTCATTTAAACATATAATAGCCATGTCATGTAGTAATATGGCATGCAGGAGTCATAATCAAGAAAATATTTTGATGACAATTCTGCTGCCACAGACAACACTTTACATCACACTATTTTCAAATCTACAAAGGAGGATATTCCAGTCTGTCTCAACTTGATTTCTCCATGTCCTTTAGCCAACAGTCTTGGTGTCATTAACAATATGGTTTTGTCATCATATTCTGCCATCCAACCCAGAGTATTGGGAATAGGATTTATTATTTCTGAGGATTAGGTGTTTCTTTCTTTTTATATGTTAATCAAAGGCTTTATAAGTTTGGTAATGCTCAATAACAAGATGCCCATACAATCAGAAGTATAACCAAATACCCAACCTAGACATACCAACTATCTTTGACTGGCAGAGACACATGAACAACTGCCTCCATGTTTCCCTCCCCCCTCTCTCTATCTCACTCGTTTCCTAGCTCCTTCTCTCCTTACTCCTCTTCCTCTCCTTACTCCTCCCACCTTAGCTCCTCCAACATATCACCCTTCCTGTTAAAATAAAACTTTTCTCAGACAGAGGCTTTATAAAAACACATGGATGAATACATAGGAAAATTTCTCTATCATGAAATGGACAATAGGAAATATAACTAAATGGCCACAGAATTAAAATTCTGGAAATTCTGTAAGAAAGAATCTGGCCTTGGGAAAACTAGAGGAGTGAAACGCTATGCCACAGAGATTATCATTCACAGGCAGAAGTCAGCCAGTGTTGCTGGTTATGCCTAGACACCTGGCCATCATACTATACACAGGTAGGAAGTACGCAGACTGTCAGTCAGCCCATTGACAGACAAAACTCATGGCAACTGAGGGCAGCCAAAATTAACATTAGAGAACTTGACCTAAGCACTTGTCTTTATTCTGATGCCTGTTATTCTCCCTTAGATGTTAATTCATCTGGGAAACAGCAATAACTAAGGAGCCCCTGAGGATAGTTAGAAGGCATGTACAAATGGTGTGCCTAACTGTGCCTCTTCTGATGGTTTCCAAACTAAGAAAGCAGGTGGATCAGGCTCTTACAAAGGACTAGAGTTTGTGTCTCAGCAACTATGAAGAGCAACTCACAACTGTTTGCAAATCAGGCTCCAGGGGATCTGAACCTGTTTTCTGTAGGCACCTGCATACAGACACATACTCATGAGCAAATAAAATAAAATCTTGGAAAAACACACACACACATGTAACACTTTCAGGGTACATTCACTTTTCTACAAAGTCCATACAATAGCACATATAGAAGAAAAATATAGGAAACCCTATAGAGATTGAATGCTGATGTTGTACACCAGGCATTAACCACATATAAGTTTTATTGAGGTTTGAAGTTAGTGCCTTTAAAGTATGCTTCCCTTAGTCCTCCCTCACAGGCTTACAATTAAGAAAGTGAACATCCAGCACACAAGGCGATAGGAAGGAAAGAAATCTTCACAGTAAACTTAGGCCGTGTCTGAGAAGAGAGTAAGACACTGTCCAAGCTCATGTACTCTCATCCTTAAGCCTGGGCCACATGAAACAACTGCACACACAACTGCATCAGCCTTTATGGCACAGGGTAAGTGGGCTGCAGTTCTAGTTTCTCAGCTGGGGTGAGGCTTTACTCTGGGATGGGGGCTTTTGCCCTCCTGTGTCCCAATAATCTCTCTGCCTTTCTGTCCTGCTAGCTGTCCAAGCTGGCATGAAACTCATATTCTTCCGGTTTTCGGTGCCAAAATCTCTGTAGGGAGTTTCCTGACATCCAGGCTGTTTCCCAGAAGCTGAGCCTGTCTGCTTTCACTTTCAGTCTATGTTCATAATGACAACAGGTACAGGTTGTCCTGAATTGACACTTCAAGACCTTTCCTTACAAAGAGAGGTAGAGGAATGCCTGGGGGTGTGTGGTTCTTTTACCCTTTATTTGGAGATTATGTAGTCTTCAAATTCAGGGAGAGTTAATGGACAGACAAACATGCACAGAAAGTTTTCTATCATGTTGTGTTGTGAAACAGTCACCCAGAAACCCAACTTGAACCCCTAACCCTGGCCATGATACTGTTTGTCAAAATCTTAGATTTAGCAGCTATCCTGACATCCTGGATACCTTGGCTTGATGAACTATTAATAATACATCAGCGGCTCGAGGGATGGCTCAGTGGCTGAGGATAGGACTGTCTGCTCTTACAAAGGACCAGAGTTTATATCTCAGCAACCATGCAGGGCCACTCACAACTGTTTGCAACTCCGGCTCCAGGGGATTTGAAGCCCTATTCTGTCTTCCGCAGGAACCTGCATACAGACACATACACATGTCCGGGCTATGTTTCACAGGCTACTTTACAAAGGGGTATTTTTCCTGCCTGGCAGAATGATGTTCTTCCTACTGTGACAACTGGGAATTCTTCAGTTAAATTCCACTTGGAGTGACTTCATATTTCCTCAGCAGATTCCGAAGACTATAGCACCAAGTTACTCTCTTCACATTATCCTATATTGCTTTACCTTTTAAGGCTTACTCAGGTGCCCTACTCATCTATATTGGTGGTGTGGGATCAGGGCTTTTTGCAGCCTAGGCTGGCTTCAGACTTGCTTTGGAGCCAAGGAGGACTTTGAGCTCACATCCTCCTGCATGTCTTTCCCACAGATGCCTTTTGATACATTTCTTGCTTCTAAACATTCTGCTCTACAGTCTCCAGGCAGACCTAGTGAATCCAGAAACAACAGAAGGAAGGGACAAGGTTTTTAAGGAGCCATGAGCTGAAAGATGGAAGACTGCAGCTACTCTGACTGACCTGCTGTGAAGAACAGGTTTCAGTGGCCTCTTCCAGAATACATTTCTCAGTTTGGGCAGGTCAGTTCCAGTGGATGAGTAGTTTTGTGACATGGCTTTGTCTGGATCAAGAGCTGTGAATATCTTACTTGGTACTGGAAGTCATGAAGCATCTGAGACTTGTACATCGAAGGAAAGCAGACATCAGGGGTCATTTGAAGGTGTCTATCTCTTTCGTTCTCACAGACAGTCTCTATTTCATATTTTTCCAGTAATTTCCATTTAATAGTTCTTAGTTCATAACCTGAGAATGAACACACACAGGGAACTCTCAACATATTTCACTACTTTATAGGAGCTCACTAAGATCTGAAGCAGGACAGGGGATGACCCATGCATTCTCAACTTAGTAAGTACAATAAAAATAATAATTATTACTTTAAAGTGTCTAATCACCCATCAAAAATAGGGCTACTGTTGGAGAAAATTTTAATCCCAATGTGGAGTTTCTACCCCATCTTTGATCATTCTGTTCCAAGATAAAAGAGACAGAAGTTTTATTATTTACAATATGTCTTACATAGCACAAGAGCTGGGCAGTTGTCTACCCTCTATGCTACTAAAATCTATTTCCTATCTGTAACTCAGAATTATTATTACTATGTTTCATCTGGGATGCTCTTAGCTCTAACTGACCAGCCTTCGGGGTCACGTTTTCATGAACTCACTTAACCCAGGCAGCTTCTCTCTCTTGCTTCAGATTTTTCTCTCTCCCATGTGGTTTCTCTTTGACTCCCAAGGCTTTGAACCCTAAACTCCACCTATGTTTCATCTGCCCAGGTTTTGGCTGTTGGCATCTTTATTTACCCATCATAAATTACTTGGGGGCAAGGTCACAGAGTCACTTGGGTCTATGTGTATGTGCAGACCTGGGGGCCTGCACTTAGCATTACATACAAGCAAAAGACCAAACCTCAGCAGAGAAGTAAGGATGATAAAAACCAGCTGTGGCAATGTATACTTCTAATCCCTGGACTTGGGAGATGGAGGCAGGAGATGCAGAAATTCAGAGTCATGGTTGGTTATATAGTAAATTCAAGGCCAACCTAGGGTATATGAGATTCAGGAAAAAAATAAAAAAATATGAAACGTAATACTTTGAAAAAAGCAAGTCAAATGACTCTAAAGACAGTGTGAGAAAAATGTCAATGAAAGACAGAAGATTTTCAATCAAATTATTTTATAAATAAAAAAGCATGAAAAAGACATTACACATGCATTAGATGTGGTATATAATTTTATTTTTAATTTACTTTTTAATTATTTTATGTGTATGGATGTTTCACCTGCTGGTTTGTCCCGTATACTGAACTGTTAATTTCTAATCAAATTAAAATAGTCTCTATATTGAAGATGATGACAATGAGGGAAAGGAAAAGACTGTTCTGTTAGAGACACTGAGTCCCACACTGCGATGAAGCAATCCCAGAGTATGAGGGATCAGTATAAACCCAGGAAATCTCTCTGCCCTCTCCCTTAGCTCTTCTTTAGGGAGCAATTAAGAAAGAGCATAGAGAGAAATACCTTATCATTTTTGTATCACCTTTGGGACTTGCTTCAGAAACTGAGACATGTTGCTGGATTCTGTGTACAGAAAAGAGCACATTTAGCTGCAAGTACCGAAAGCTAGAAAATCCACACATAGAAGTTCAGTATCTGCTGAAAATATGCGGGTTATATTTTGTGAAGATGGTTCACAGTGATAGAGAGAGAAGTTGTGTGGTATGCCAGGGAGAAAGCAATTCCAACTTTCTTTAGAAATCATGTTAACAAAAGATACTGCCCACAAGAGCCAGAAAACATAGCCTCAAGTGGCAGAAGCCATTCTGTAACCTCTGGGAATGGGGCATGAGTATTATGAGAATGAAGCTCCCTGTGGCAAGGCCCTTGGAGATCCCAGTCCACTTGGTAAGGACCTGTGGAAATGATACTGCTCCTCTCTGAAAGAATGCGAGCACTTTGGGCTCTCCTGACTAACTGTACGATGAACTTAATTTCACTTTTTCAATCATGATTGTGGCTGAGTTTACTGGAAACAAAAGCCTCCTCAGATGAGTTTTCATTGATGAGAAACCTGAGTTTTTTCTTGGAACACTGAAAGTGGCTCTCGTAACTCTCCCTCACTGCCTCTGCACTCATCTTTAGTTCCTATAATTTTTAATGCCATCTCCTAAAACAACTGCTAGATTCCAGAAACATAGTCATCTCTTCTCTAAAAATAATTAAGTAAGCAAAAATCAATTATTGATCTCAGTGACTTTCTCCTGCTTACTCAGGAAAAGATAAAGGCTATTAAAGGTCAGACATTTCTCCAGTGCCAAAAATTGGTAAAGGCATCTCAATCTCCCATTTGCCCTGGAGGGCAATACAAGTTGTAACTGCCAGGAAGAATAGAAAGTTGGTCCTAACAGTTAAGAGTTAGGTATAAATCATTCTGAGAAT
>NW_021620537.1:2674590-2704629 GCF_004785775.1 Grammomys surdaster
ACTTATTCCCCAATAACATTATATAAGATATGGTATCAAACCCTCTGCTTACTTCAAAATATAAAAGTATCACACTGCTAAAAACTAACAATAGAGCTTGTGTATCTTACACTTATGTAACTGCATGTTTGCAACCAGACTGGACATAGCTCAAACAGGATATGCTTCCCTAGATATAATCATTTGGCTTGTAATATGAAATTAATGCTTTGATACAAAGTAAACATTAATCTTTAGATATGGAGTAAAGGTCAGTTAATGATGACAAGGGAATGGAGGAGAGAAACAGAAACTAAAATGGGCAAATGTTGATGACTCTTGGAAAAACAATTAAAGAAATATCAATTGAAACTGCTCATGCTTGAATGCTTTGGATGGCCCCAGCTACTCAGGGACACTTGCTTGAGCAGCAGCTGATGGTCATTCTCTTTATTTTCCCTGAAGGCACACCTCTATCCTGCATCCCAGAATCGTACTGGAACTGGACTCCAGCACTCAAGGAAAGTTTTGGTCTGTCTTTCAAACCTTATCATCCTTCCATAATGGCTGCACATCTTGAAACTCCCCCCTCTCAATATCAGCACACTGATGCCAAACTCATAGTGTATGACCTTGGGAGTCAGAATCCTACCACATCCCAGACAGCATCCTCTTCATTCATGGTTTTGGTCAGGAAGGGCTGGATTTCAGCATGTAAGATACTAGAAATTAATCTGTCAAGGAGATCACTGTTTTCACAGTTATTCACTGGGTAAACACACAGGCAGCATAGAAAGGTGGTTCAAAACACAGCTTGGGAGTCAAGACTGCTTGAATGAATATTGTGTGGATGCTATAACTTGATAACTGATAATGACTACTTATGTTTTTATATCCATGAATTTATGGGACAATGACTGTTATGACATTTAAGATATGCGAACCATGAATACATCAGCATTGAGGCTAGAACACCTGTATGAAAAAGACACCCACGTTACACAGAGCCTAAGAACTGGGCACTGAGTCTCAGATGGCTGGAAGACATGCTGTTTCCCTCACTTGCTACACCTCTAGGGACATTCAATCCTGCCTTTTGGCTATTATTATTATGGGCTAGTAACCAGATAATACTGCTTGGACATGGGTTTAAGCCAATAGGAAGTCTTTAGCTGCCACCCTCTAATTATACTGGGTGGTCTGGACAACACTATGGACCCCAGACTTTCTCAGGGTAAGCTTTTAAGTGCAATGATCCATACACTGGGTTCTTTAATTAACAAGAAAACTAAGCCAGAAGGGGAATAATACAAGTCAAAAGGTAGGTGTGGATATTTAGAGGCTTTTCAAAAATTATGGACTTTAATGAATTAGACTATTGTTTTGTTTTGGCTGGTGCTGTTGTCTACATGCTGAGTTTTAAGTTATAAATGGCATACCCATCATTTTGCCAGTTCTGCTAATGTCTGGGGCCTGCTAAGGTCTGAGGCCCTGTTACATGTCCCATTGGTCTTAATGTATGAGTTAAGTCATGGACCCATGTTGTTCTCTAGATGTGTAGGTGGTCATAAGGATCATTAATTTGGCTGAACTGATGCATAATTGACCTTATACTTTAAGATGCAGGGCCCTGCAATTGGTTCAGTCAGAACGAGAATAAAAGTTCATCCAGTGCTGATAGCAGAGCAGATACCCAGGGAAAAGAAAACAGAGTCTGATATCCATTATTTGATTGATTTCTTTGTCTCTCTCTCTTTGTGTGGATTTTCTTAACCTTAGTAATATTTATTATTATTATTATTATTATTAATGCCAAATTAGTATAGAAACAACAGGTTTATTCCAAAGCCACACATAATCCCCTTTTGTAGTACCATTTTTAAAGGAAATCTATCATTTTAACTTACAAAAAGAATATTTTGACATCTCTATGTCATGATCAACTTGTCTTCTAAGTTTAGAAAGCATCAGAGGAGGGACATTTAATCTATCCCTTAGTACATATTCACCATGTATCCACATGGGGACAGTAATATTGTTGTCATATAAATAAAGACACCTCTATGGCAGAACAGTGGGCATCAGAGTATGTGAGAGTGCCTAGGTTGAGTCCTGTGATTTTAATCTAGGCTGCTCTCAGTCACAATGAGTCTTGTTAGTTAATGATCTGACAGTATGGCTTAATTCCTATCCCTGTGTGTATGGGGACCAGTTGTCTAATCATGACCAGTAACCCTAGCCAGTTTGTGGCAGGGAATAATTAACTCTAACCCCAGGGTCCCTTCTTGTATCATAGAGTTTTATTCCCTGGGATTTTCCAAGGCTAGACACTCCTTCCTTCCTTCCTTCCTTCCTTCCTTCCTTCCTTCCTTCCTTCCTTCCTTCCTCTCTTTCTTTCTTTCTTTCTTTCTTTCTTTCTTTCTTTCTTTTTTTCTTTCTTTCTTTCTTTCTTTCTCTCTCTCTCTCTCTCTCTCTCTCTCTTTCTTTCTTTCTTTCTTTCTTTCTTTCTTTCTTCTTTCTATCTATTCCTCATTTATTTATTTGTTTATTCACTTTACATCCAGATCACTGCCCCCCCATCCCAACCCCACCCTCACAAAGTCCATTCCCTCCTCCCCCTCCCCTTCTTTTCCTAACTGAGGCAGACTCATACTTAAAGTAATTTCCAAGTTTTTAATTTGATGGACATTGTGTTCCACTTTCCTATTTTGCATTTCTTGGGGAGGGCATTTCTTTCTATATACTCATTCATGTGCTTTTAGCAAGGCTCTGTTTTGCAACTCCAATTTTTGCAATGGAAATCTTCTTAACAATTAGGAAGCCTAACCAAATATCATGAACAGAATTGTAAAACTTACATTTTTTTAATCTCAAAAGATAAATTACGGCAACTTTCCTATTTCCCAGTACAGCTAAAGATCTTTAAAGGAGGTATTAGTGAATGAAGTTCAAGATGAGTATGGGTTGTTGGTGTGTAGTCATAGGAGCTAATTCTATTGCTAGTATCTGTTTTCCTCAGTTCCTAAACTCTGGAGAAGGGCAACGACCTTGTACTCATACCAGACATAAGACTCAAGAAATGGTGGAGTGGCAGGATGTGCGAGAGCCTGTAGAACAATGGAACCATAGTCTGGAGATAGTCAATTTTCCAGCCACCAGTATGGTTTTTGCTCTTCTGACCTGGTATGGTAGGTACATCCATAGTATAACACAAGCTGCCTTCACCACTGTAGGAATGGGGAGAATCACCTTGTAGGGCCCTGGTGACGTTGGTTCCAGTGCTCCTTTGGCTACCTACTTGACTCACACAGTATCACCAGGTTGTAATAAGGGTAAACTCCTGTTGGACTGGAAGGTCAGCTAGGTATTGCAGAAAGTACAAAAGAATAGCCTTTAGGAAAATTGGGGGACTCTAGTGATTTGAGAATTGAATGGTTAGAGAGTTTCACCAGCTACTGATCTCTGAGCTTGGGAAGCAGTATGGGAGATTGTCCAAACATAATCCCATAGCTAGTAAATCCCTCTTTATAATGGGGTACAGTGGACCTAAAGCAAAGCAAATGAAGGTCTGTCCACCCTTTGCTGGACTCTAATGAACATTTTGTTAGGGTTTCTTTTAAAGTCCAATTTATTTTTATCTACCTGTCAAGAACTTTGCGGTCCACATGCACAGTGAAGTTTTTCATCTATGCCTAACGGTTGGTATTGAGATTTTGGCCTTGAAATCCAGGCCATAGTTGTATCCCATTGGTGGGTTAGAGAGCAAATCAGAGGCCCAGCTCTTGGAGGAGCTTTTTAAACTACTATTTGAGAAGTTTCATTCCTGGTGCAGAACACTTCTACCCACCTGGACATGGAATCTATAAAAACTAGCAAACACTTGTATACACACTGGCAGGCAAGCAATTGAAAGAATTTGTATACACACTCACAGGCAAACAATTGAAAGAATATGATACAAACCTCAAGTCTTTGAAGAAAGAAATTGAAGAAGATGGAAAGATCTTCCATGCTCATTGATTGGTAGGATTCACATATTAAAAATGGCGTCTTACCTAAAGAAATCTATAGATTTAATGCTATCCCCATCAAAATTCCAATATAATTCTTTATAGACCTTGAAGGACAATTCTCAACTTCATATGGAAATATAAAACAAAACAAAACAAAACAAAAGAGGAGAGCTAAAACAATCCTGTGCAATAAAAAAAAAAAGAAACAAACTACTCAGGGTCCCACCAGTCCTGATTTCAAAGTTGTACAACAGAGTGATTGTAAGAAAACTGTATGGTATTGGAATTAAAAACAGGCACATTAATTAATGGAATAGAATTGAAGTCGCAGACATAAATCCACACATATATGTACGTCTGATTTTTGAGAAACAAGCAAGAAATACAAGTTGGAAATAAGACATCTTCAACAATTGGTACTAGTCAAACTGGATTTCTTCATGCAGAAGAATCCAAATAGATTCATATAAATGCACAAAAGTCACCACACCCGACAGCAGAGAAAGTGGATAATAGCCTTGGATGCTTTTGGCAAAGGAGAAGACTTTCTGAACAGAACACCAGTACCACAGGCATTAAAAATAATTAATAAATGAGACTTTATGAAACTGGAATGCTTCCATAAGGCAGAGGACAGTGTCAATTGGACAAAGTGGCAGCAACAGGAAAAGATTTTTACAAGCTTCACATCCAATAGAGGGTTAATATTAAAAATATACAAAGAACTCACGAAACTAGATATCAAAACCTGAATAACCCAATTAAAATTGGGGCAGTTTGAAACTGAGAATTCTCACTGAAGGACACACAAACAGCTGAGAAACACTTAAAGAAATGTTCAACGTCCTTAGCCATCATGAAAATTCAAATCAAAACTACTTTGAGATTCCATTTTACACCTGTCTGAAAGGATAACATCAATACCATGTTATTAATATAACTTCATAACATATACAATAAGGGGAATACTCCACTATTGTTGATGGGATTGCAAACTGGTAGAAATGTGGCAAGAATTTCCCTGTCCAATCTATTTAAATATTAGTGCAGCAAGAGGCCTGTGATTGGACAGGGAAAAGGGAGGCGGAGCTAAGAGCTGGAGAAAAGAGAGACAGATGGGGGAGAGAGGAAAGGAGGCCAAGATGGAGGCAGATGTGAACCGGCATGGCTTTAACTAGCCACAGGTAGTTATGATATTAAGGTTAGAATAATTGAGGTAACTTGTCTAAATTGTGTCACATCCTGTGTATTGAGATTCTATTGATATATAAATCTGACTGGTTAACTATAAGCTTTAAGAGTTTTGATTTTACTGGGTAATGGGTGTTGTGATGGCTTAACACAGGGTGGACAGTCATTGCGTGAGGATGGAGGGCCATGAGGGGAGCTCTGGCCCTGCCACAGAGCCTTCTGAAATGAGAGCACTCAACTGGGGCCAAGTGGCCCAATGGTGCTGGGCTTAGTGCTGGAACTTGGAGGTTCTATTTGGTTACTGGAATGTGGAACTGGGTGAGAGAATTGGCAGAGTTGGGAAGCTTGTCATCCATCTTTTGTAATACCTCCGGTAACAAGTAGTCACTGTTGAAATTAGTAGGGTCATTCTTCAGAAAGATAGGACTCAATCTGTTTTAAGATCCAGCAATACCATTCATGATCATATACGCAAAGAATACTTCATACTGCCACAGTGACACTTGCTCAACCATGTTCACTGCTGTTCTATTCAAAAGAGCCTGAAACTGGAAAACAACCTAGATACACCTTGATAAAATAATGGCCAAAATAGTGTGGTACATTTGTACTATGGAGCATTACTCAGCTCTTTAAAAAATGTTATCATGAGGTTTGTAGGCATATGGATGGTACTAGAAAAAAAAAACCTGAGTGAGGTAACCCAGATTCAGAAAGATGAATATAATATGCACTCATATGCTGGTATTAGCCATTAAATAAATAATAAGCAACTTACAATATGTAGACCCAAAGAAGTCAGGCATAGAGGAAGGGATGAGGTCACATGGATTTCCCTAAGAGGGAAAATAGAGTAGATTTTATAGGAGGACTGGAGATCAGGGGCATCGAAACAGAAAGAGGGGGAACGGAGATGGAGTTGAGGGAACGAGGGAGGGGAAGCTGGCATTGGGGGGTAGTGTGAAAAGTAGTGCAGTGAAAAGTCACTACAATACATGAAGGTGATCCAGATTAGAGAGGGACAACACAAACTGATCATCTCTTGTCACCAAATGAAGCTACAAGTACTAGGACTGGGTTTCATCTACTTGATTTATTGACCAAGTTGTCCAATGGTAATACTCAAACAACCCAGGCTTTTGCCAGGTTAGTAGGTTTCTCCCAACAAAATAACATAAAAACTACTCTCAAAACATGCTGTGCCTCATAATAGTTACGAGTTGTTAATTTAAAAATAAATGACATAGAAATAACCTTACTAACTAAGTGTTTACCAAACAAGTTTAGATACACAAATGGGTATTATCTATTGAACTAAATACTGTAACATGTGCTAAGCATTACAGCTATGTTTTAAAATTCTTATAACTTTGAAAGGATGTAAAAACCAGAGATTCACAGAGTATAAGAACATTGCATAGAGTAATGACAGAATATGAATTATGTTCATCATTCTAAAACCTGTGTCCAACATAAAGAAGGAAGAACTCAGGTTGGATTAATAGTATGAATAAATTTACTGATCAGTTTATAAAGATAAAGAAGGAAGAACTCAGGTTGGATTAATAGTATGAATAAATTTACTGATCAGTTTATAAAGATAAAAAGGCCAGCAAGATGATACAAAGGTTAAGTTCCTTGCTGCCAGAACTGATCACATGAGTTCAATACCAGGAACCCACATCATGGAACAAAAGAACCAACTCTTTAAACTGTCCTGAGTTCTCTACTTGTATGCTGTGGTATGTCTTTCAGAGCCCTTTTTGATCCCATGACTAGCATAATTCTCTGAGTCAAAATTAGGATCATTTTGTGATGTTACAGACAGACTGGTCTTGTACGTAACACAGTGAGGAAATTACACATTGATTTATCAATATTGTTTATAGCCAAATCCTTTCATTTTGTAGCCTTCATTGAAGTGGAAACTTAAGGGTTCTTTGGGAAGTTGGTTGGATGGTGTTTTGCTGGGGCAAATATGTGAAGGAATATTCCATTAAAGTACACAGGTGTGAAAGGCTAAGGCAGATTCATGAAGAAAAGTTTTGCTGAAGCAAACATGGGTAAAAGGACTTTCTGCTAAAGGAAGCATGTGAAAGAACAGGTGATGAAAGATCCTTTGCTAACAACACACATGTATTGGTCTGCCTTGCATTGCATCATTGAGCTGAATTTCTCAGGACCTCATAGAGAGAAACGCAACAAAAAACTTCTGGAGGTGTGTTGAAGTTGGTTGCCACTTCTGTGGACTCGGGTTGATGGGATGCACAGGCTGATGCAAGACACATGCTGAGGCAAAGCACGTGGAGGACTCTTGACATTTAGAGGGTATAAACAGGACTCCACTGAGCAATGGAGATGGAGCTTGGCTTGCTGGTCCAGCTAGCTGTACAACACTTGTGGCTCTGGCATCTTCGCTGATCTTTGAGTCCCTGAGAGAGGCACAGCTGAAATCTTCTCCTGGTGTTCCTGTTGGTCCCTCCTGCTGAGTCTAGCCAAGGCTGAGGCCTGGCTGTCTCTTCTGAGTCGTGTCACCACTGTTGTTAACCCAACTCTACTGAATTGTACTATTGATGTATCTGTGAGGTATTTGTGAGTTGATTGACCTGTTGAGGCTGGTAACCTGTGAATTGAACTGCTGATTTCCAAACAACACAGATGGGGTTGGTCCAAAGAACTTTTCTAACCAGATCCACTTTCCCAGTATCTTTTCTTCTTCACTATGTGTGGTAAGTGGTGGGCTATGATGGAGGCTAAAGTGTTTAAGAACCACCATTAAAAATAGTATTTGAAAAAAAATTAAAGTTACACTACATTGTTTCTCTATGTAGCCCTAGTTGTCCTGGGACTCACTCTGTAGACAAGGCTGGCCTCGAACTCAGAAATCTGCCTACCTCTGCCTCCCAAGTGCTGGGATTAAAGGTATGCACCACCATTACCTGGCTTAACTCATTTTAATCTCTCATTACTATTTCTTTATTTTCATTATAAAAAATTTCAGTTGGGATTTTAGGCAGGAACTGGGATAAACTGTCTTTTGGGGTAGATTTTTCAGAGGTTACTAATGCCATGGATAGAAGACAGCATCTAGAGAGTGTATCAGAGAAGAATTCAGTTCTCAAACCCATTGACAGATAGTATGATGAAAATCTAAGTCCATGAGGCAAAGAGGGGGATCCTCCTGTTACAAGGCTGAGAGAAGGGGGCATGTAGTTTGTAGTTCATAGCACTGCCCTGCATCCAGCCTGTCCCTGTCTCCTAGGTTTCAGGGTGTCCTGCACTGGGGAGGGTGGGGAGTGCATGACTCTTGGATAAGAAAGAAATGAGGGGAGATCCATGTCTACATGCAGTGTGCCCAGTATAGAAGTAGTTCTTTCATGTGCAGGAGTCTAGCAACCTGAGGTCTGGGAGAACTGGTGAAGTAAGAATTGAATTAAGATGGTGGTTGTTCTCCTGGAATCAAAAAACATGCACAGATCTACTGCTAAGGATGGCTCTAGAACTTGATATTGGGCTCTGTGGTTGAGGCAAGACTGTCAAATAGAGAGAGACTAAGAATCAGGGAAGATTAGAGACTTTTGATTGTAGCATTAAAGGGAAGAAAGCTAGATGCTCAATTCCTCAGTGAGTCAAGATTGGGAGGTCAGGGAAGCCTGAGGTCAGGGTCCTGCCTAGTGTAGCCTGATGCTGTGTGCTCCAAAGTCACATTTCTGTCTTGTCTGTTCTCCTGTGGTTTTCTAGGGCTGTGTTCGAGGGTCTGAAGAAATACAATAAAAGCTATGGACAAGACAATGAGGATCAAGACAGACATCTAACCCACAGATGGCCTGAGACTTCTAGAGGGAGGTACTGGCACACCAAGCATATAAACCTGTGCACCCTCTCCAGCTGTAGGGGCTCTGTGGCTAATTTTTTTCCTGATGAGCAGTCACATCAATACTGCATTCATAATGTTTATGATACCAAAAGCAGATAAGGTAAACAGAGGTCATTATGCTCTGTTATGTGGAGGCAGGGAACAGTGGGACTGGACTGACTGTGGAGGATCCAGCTTGAAGCAAGATTGAGGTAGGGGCATGTCCAAACCCTGGAAATCTGCTGAGATCAGCAGCAGTAGGATCTCTCCCTGCTGCCTGGACCCTACACATCTCCTACACCCCCCAGTACACACTTAGTTCTGTGCCTGTACGTTTGCCCCATCAGAGGAAGTGGTTAAACTTCCTCTCTCTTTATAAGGTCATGGTTAGAAGCATGTGGAATTTCTCCTGATGCAAAGGAGACATCCACAGCATCCTGGCCCAGGCCAATGACGTACACTCATCCAGACAACACCTACTCATCCTCAAAGGTTTGAATAGCATTTGTTTCCCCATTTAAAATGAGGTGTCTCACTAAAGTCTGTATCCTGATACTTTTTGTGCTGACCCACCCTCTGAGGTCTCTTTACTCCTGGCTGTTTCTGCCTTGCTTCCCCTCCCAGGATCCACAGATTATGATCTATAGCAGGGAAGCAGAGTCTAATCGATACTCTTAGGCTTGTATTGAGCCTGGGTTTACTATTAAATGTCCAATAGAAGGGAAGAATCCATAGGATATAAGTATGCGTAGCTATAGCTAAGGATAAAAGATTTTCTTAGGGACTTTGGTTTACATTCTAATGACAGTGCAATGTCTACGACAGGCACACTGAAAGCTCAGCTTTTGTCACACCAGGGCACATCAGCCCCCCACCCCCTCCCCAGAGCCTTCTTGCTTCGTTTTAAGATCTCTAGTCTCTGTTTGGACTATCAAAGGTAACTGCCATCCTGGTCTGGTGTTTTATAGAACAGACCAGATCCTTCGTGTTATACTTTTGACAACTGCTTGTGTTTGTGGGCAGCTGCTGACCATTCATTCCTCCAGTGAATAATTCCATCATAGGATTTCATTGTGATGCTTTGCCTACTCAGTACGTAACAAATACAATGATGGCATTTCCCTTTGTTTTTTTTTATTCTTTTCCTCTTTCCACTTTTTCTTTTGTTTCTTTCTTTCTTGGCCCTGAATGTGTTGCTAAAATTGCCCTTGACTCATTTTATTCCTACCTCACCATCATGACCAACTAGGACTGCTGGTGTAGGTCATTTCACCTAGATTCAATTTTGTCTTTAGCTTTTATTGAAAGGTTTGTTGACTAGGTGTGATGGCACACAGAGGTGGGAGGATCTTTGTGAATTGATGCCAGACTACTGGACATAGAGATTACCTAGCCATCCAGTGCTACACATTGAAACCTGTCGAAAATTTTAAAGTGGGTTGTTGCAAAGTCTTGTATGAACCCTTATTTCACTATGGATAAGGTTCTCTTTAGAATATCCATGAGCACTGGGTACTGTAATGATATATGTGCCGAATCAGCAGACACTCCATTCAGTTCTATATTTGCACATATTAGTTGTATTTCCCCAGAGAATCACACCAACCCTTATTATGTGCCTTTTCTCATTTTGTGGGTGGGCATTGGTAGCACACTGTAGTATTGGTGACTGGTGGAATTAAATACTTTCATTTTCATTCTGTATGTCTTTGTTGGCTACAGAAGTGAAACCAGAATACCTGATGTGATGGCTACAGTCTGATGCTGGCTATAGCCTGATGATCATGGGACATGGTGGTTCTGTCCCAGAATAGCTTCCCTTTGCTCTCGTGATGGAGATGGTGGAGGCTGGAGGTTGTGGGGGCACATCATGTGCTGTGAGTCATACTCTTGCCTGAACCTATGGGAAAACAATTCAAAGTTGCTGAATTCCTTGCCCAAAGGGTCACCTAGCCAGTACAGTTATACTCTTCTGTGTTACACATTGCTTACAGTAGCAGCAGTAGCCTCTACCTCCACCTGATTTAACATGGCCCCTGCAACCTAGCGGTCTTTACATCTACATTGTTATCACATTCCTCTCTCCATTCATAACAGCTTGTTAGCTCTCTCCCTTTGGTGTCTCAAGGCCTCATTAGTCTGCAGCTATAAACTCTTATACTTTGGTGTCACAAACCAGGTGAGGTTCCAGGAAACCATAGCAAGAGCACAAATCTCCATATTAATTTTCTCTGTTAATGCTTTTCTTATTGTGAAGTAACTCACAGAAACATTGACTTAGGGTAATGTTCTGGGGACATACAGCCCATCATTTGAGCAAAGACTGGCAGCAGGAGATGCTGTGAGAGCTTGTAGAAGATGCTGGCTCACATTTCAGTTGACAAGGAAGCAGGGCTGGTATGAGAGATGCTGGCTGGGTTACTAGTCTGAAGCATCCTTCCCTCCCAGATCTACTTCCTAAAGCTAGGCTCCATCTCCCAATGTTCCCCAACTTCTCAAGATAGCATCAGCAGCTAAGGACCCAGTACTTACACACATGAGCATATGGGGGACTTTCCATACCTAAATATAAAAGATGGGTTTAAATGTATCTCTGCCACATAACTGAAAATCCACTCAGAGTAGGTTTACATGATTTCTAAGAAGAGTCTCTCAAACATTATATTGAAAAGTAATGGCATTAATACTCATGACATGTACCCTTGGTGTTGTAATATCAAAGTTTGGAATCACTTCATATAGATGTATAGAAATTTCACAGCAGCATCCTGCAATTACACTTAATTGTACAAGACCACATGCTCTTAGGCATTGCCACATTTATTATTTAGAATTTCATTTTGTTCTGAATTTGAGATGATCTGAAGCATGTCAGTTCAATTCTTCACTGAAAGGAGAGAGCAGGGGAGGAAGCTGCTGTGGTTACCCTTTCACATCAAGAGACAAGTAGATTCATTTTCCTTCTTGAGTTTCTCAATTTCTCTCTGATGTTGTTTATTCTGTTTACTGATTTTTTCATTGAAAATTTTTTCTTGTTCCTGTAAAGAAATGAATTGGAAACTAAAACTAGCACTCAGTCACAGTACCCCAGTTAGAATGTCTGTCAATCTGGAAGGAAGCACAATAATGGATGTGTAGAGAACAGGAACCCATACATGCTGCTGGTCAGAATGTAAATTAAATTGTTACAGTTATTATAGAAGTCAATATACAGGCTCCTCTAAAAACATGAAAATAGGCAACTTCCATAGGATCTAGCCATGTCATTTCTGGATATACATCCAAAGAATCAAAGTCACCATTCTACAGAGAAACCCGTATCCTCCTATTAATATGATGCTGTTCCCAAAAGCCCAATTATATGAACATCCTAGGTGTTCTTTAACAAAGTAATAGCTATGGAATATTTGTGATACACACACACATACACACACACACACACACACACTCACACACCCCTAGAAATGAATCTTGTTCCATTGTAAATAAGAATAGATTTTGATGTTTATAAGTAAGTAAATAGAAATGACATAAGCCAGGTTAAAAATAAGAAGGATAATTTGTCTCATGTGGAATCCAGAGGAGGAGAGAAAGACAATGGGGAAATACTAAGAATATAGCAGTGGAAGAGAGATCACTTAAGACTAACAAAATGTCTTCAATTTTGATTATATGCAAATATGGCAATGGCATAGTGAAGTCCTCAATCTGTAATGTTAAATGACTAAAAATAAAATAACTATTTTTCAATAATAGTCAAACAAATACCCTTTGAAAAATTTAAAATGTATCTTTTAGTATTGTGTCTGTTGTGTTGTAGGATGTATGTGCACACTCATGAGTGTGAATGTCTCTGTGTGTTTATGAGATAGAAAGAGGGAAAGGAGGAGGCGAGGGAGAGAGGAAGGGAGAAGAGGAATGGGAAGGGGAATTATGGAGAAAGGAAGGAGAGAGGAAGGGAGTGAGAGAAGGAGAGAGAGAACAAATCTATATGTGGAGGTCAGAGGATAGCTTCATGTGTTGTTCCTCCCTTTTCACATTGCTTGAGATATGATCCTCACGGTGCTTTGTGCTGTGTTCCAGGCTAGCTGGCATGTGAGTTTCCAAGGACTCCCTTGTATGTGCTTCTGTCACTCAGTAGGAGTGTTGGGAACATAGGAATTCATGCTATTGCATAGTGTTTATACACCGGTTTCAAACTCATGTCCTTATATTTGAACAGGAACTACTTTTATCCTCTGAGCTATCTCTCCAGCCCACATTTTTATTTCCTCAGTGTGAGTCTTCATAGCTTTAGTGATCTTTCTACTTGACCATCTGAAATGTTTTGTCTACATTTGTTATCATAGCATTGTTCTGTTAACCTGTATTTAGCCTCTTACTCCATATTCAGAATATTTTACCTTTAAAAATATCTTTTCAAAAATTTTTTAACCAAGTGATATGAATGTAACACATATGTAAATAGGATAATTAATATACATTTAAAAGAATGATGCACGACTTGCAGATTCAGGAAAGATATGTTAGTAGGGAATTTTACATGGACATGTAAGATTTGGATGGTGGCACCAAGAGTAAAGTACTGAGGTATTCTGGGAGAGGAGTTGTGCATATTGTGACTCAGAGTAAAGGTCAAGAGAAGAGGATAGCATCTAAAACCAGTGCTAAGTTAAGTGGTCATGGGTAGGTAAAACTACTCTTTAGGATGTGCTAACATGTATAGTGACCTACAGAGATCACAAAACCAATACTACTGTAGACTGTACGAGGTAGGAGAAATATGCCAGATGTCCGCTCAGGAATTGTATCTCAGAACACATTCTATCTTTTGGGAATGCCAATTTCTTCATTAGGAGAGAAGACACCAGAGCAGGTGTAGTGAAGTAAAGCTATAAAAATGTATTTGGGGTACTGTAATGGGATGATCTTAGGGTGCAATTCTGGCCTGAGCAACAGAAAGAGACACTATCTCAAACTGTGAGATTAAAAACATGGTAGAGAAGTCTAGTGCTCTTTTTTGGTTGTGAGTCTAGCCTGTAATGGCTGAGTCATCTCTCCAGTTTGGGCCTGGTGCTCTTAAAGTGGAAATATTTAATCTGGTTGCAGTGGTTTGAATAAGCTTAACTCATGAAAATGGCACTATTAGGAGGGTTGGATTTGTTGGAATATGTGTGGCATTGTTGGAGCAAGTGTGTCACTGTGTAGGCAGGCTTTGAATTCCTATGCTGAGGATTTGCTTTGTGTGGAAGAGACCCTCCTCTAGCTGTGAGACAGTCTTCTCCTAACTACCTTCAGAACAGGATGTAGAACTCTCAGTTCCTTCTCTAGTGTTATGCTTGCCTGGATCCTGCCATGCTTCCCACATTGATGATAATGGATTGAACCTCTGAACTTGTGAGCTAGCCCCAATTAAACACTGTCCTTTATAAGAGTTGCCTTGGTCACGGTGTCTTTCACAACAATGGAAACCCTAAAAAAGACTGTTTAAAGTGTTTAAAGTACTTTGTCTATGGACTTTAGTTATTTGCTTCTGTAGTTTGAGTGATAACAGTGAATCAGGAACCAGGAAGCATAATTTGTGTGTGTGTGTGTGTGTGTGTGTGTGTGTGTGTGTGTGATGAGCCTTTGCCAGAGTTATAGAGGTGAAAGTGTCTACACAGAAAAGTTTGTTTTTTAAACCTACATCAGGCATACTATCAATCAATGTCTTTTATCCATGGCCATTAATGAGAAAATTAAGATGTCATAATGAATTACCTGAAGCTTACTCTGAAGTATCTCCTCCTGCTCTTCCATTAGCCTTGCTGTATCCTTTTCTCTCTCTTTAGTCAATTGTCTCAACTGATTCTCAAATTGTTTTTGTTTCTCATTTATAGTCTTCAAATTCAACTCATTCATTTCCTTCAACATTTTTCTTGTCTTCTCTGAGGACTCAGCTCGTTGGGATTTCACTGAGAATAAGAAAGCAGAAAAGACATGAAGGATCAGTGTGTAGCTTTTCCCTCCCTCCCTCCAGAGCTTATTTATGTTGTTTCTTTATGGAGGAAATTCCCAGGGTCAGTATTTCATCTCAAGTGCCCATAGTTCCCTGGCACATTTTCTTATTCCAGATATGGATTTTAAGAGTAAAAACACATCTTTGCACTTCTTGTTATAGTCTGAAAACATGATGTAACTGAGCCAGGGCCAAGGAAAGGATTCCTTTACAGGGACCTGTAAGCTCTACACACCCACTTTTCACAGGGTCAAGCATTTTCTTGACTAGCTACCATGCAACTTCTACACACTGAATCTAAGCTAAGTCAGATTATAGCATTCAAGGAGCAATTGGACAAAACCCAATGTTTTGTACAACTAATGTAAAATAAAGTTAAAATTCAAAAAGCAACATCTTTTAATGGTAGCTGAAACACTACTCGCTGAACCCCTAGTAGTGATACTTATTTGAGCCTTTGTTCACCGTGCATCTAATTTTATCTATGTTCATGTCATTCATACCAGATTTGACAGTGTGAATAATCTCTTAAATCAGAATATGGGCCTAGAATTGTTGTGTGAAAGAGAAAAGTCTACTTTAATAAGACTACAAAATATCTCCCTATTTAAAATATATATTATTATAAAATTTATATTCATCTATAGCAAATGTAAATGATTGACATATAGTATGCATTTAGCCATTCTTAAAACTGTTGGCAAACAAGAGGAGAAGCTACAGCTTTCATAATGAGCATCAAAGAAATTGCCTTAGTCGCAACTCTTGGTCTTTATACAGTGTCTTCATTCTTGTGATGTCTATGGGCAAGTGTCTGTGCAAGAATGGTAAGTTCATGTTCATTGTTAATGATTGAGACATAGGAGTTGGTGGTTGAACTTAAGCCCTGGTGACTGTGTGGGGGTATTTTCGTTGTAAAAGTTTAAAGTCTAATACATTGCAAGTTTAATTCTCTGTTTTTCTCCTCTATATCTTGAATCTTTTTCTCATGCTTTCTTCTCTCTTCAGAGAGTTCCTTCTTGAGATGTTGTTCTCGCTCCTAAGGAGGAAGAGAATGGTTAAAGAAGCATATCATAAAATGGTCTCACAGAAATTGTTTCATAATTATCTAACAATTGTCTCTTTTTAATATTAATTATTTATTAATTAATATTAATTATTTCTCTTTTTAATTATTAATTTCTCAAATTAATATCCCAGTCAGACTTGGAATACTGCTTTAGGTTAGCTTCCTGTCTTCTCTTACAGCGTGTTACTTTCTCTTGAGGCTCCTTTGTTTGGTATTCTTTTTCAAGCAATTCTGGACAGTCTTTAGAAGAGCTCGTGAAGTCCCTCAACTATTGTTAATGTAGACTTCTACTTTGGGATGATAGACATAATAGGGAAAACAATCATGTGTAATTAACACACTTCTTTCCTCCCCCTTCTCTAGTGTGGGTTTCCATTTCAGAATTATTGACTGAAGGATAAGAGTCACTTGGGAGGATTTTTCCATGATGCTCAGATGCAGGTATAATTAGATAATAAATTCCAATGGGATTATTACTAACAAGAAAATAAAATTGAAGAGATCAGGACTACAGTTGCCCAGAGTGCATTTCTGGACCAATATACAGAATCTTTAGATTTAGAGGAAGCCCAGAAAGCAGTTTGCATAAAAAAGTGAGGAGAGAATTTTCCCTATTTATCTCAACAAAGACAAAATTGCTATTGATTCTACTAAGCAGGCCATATATGCTATATATTTCTTGTCTCGTTTGCAACCAGTATTTTCCTTTTAGGAAAGGTAACCAATTCTGTATCATTTGATATAGATATAATACACAACACATTGAAGGCTTTTTGCACAGTGCTTTGTGACCACTAGATACTATATAGTGAGTGAGAGAATAATGTAGACTTCATAGACTGTCAGTAAGAAGCCTTTAGTAATTGCAGATTTGCTGTGATACAGACACAAAGACTATAATGGTACAGTAGAGTGTCTGGCTACAATACTTCACCTAACTCAACTGGACAAGCCTCTAGTCAATGTCCTTGCCATTGGGTTGTGATGACACAATGGAATACCTGAAGGAAAAGAGTCATCTTCTTCTCTTGCTCTGCTACTAACTGTGCTCTCTCTTTCTCCGCCTTTTCCATCATCTGTCGGACTTGTTCTTGATGATTCCTGTCTTTCTCTTCCAACATCTGCCCATACCTCCTTTGTGCTTCTTCTATTACTTTTGCTGTAGTCTTTGAAGATTCAACTTTCATACGATCCACTGTTGAAAAAAAAGAAAGGAAAAATGTAAGATTGCCATGTTATTTTCTTCTGCCAACACCTGTTTGGTAGTTTGCCATTGGATACATGGAGTTCTGGGGTAACAGCATTTCCATTGGAAAGACCATAATGCCTCTGACATATCTCACCAATGTATGATTTGAGGAGTAAAGGTTCATTTTTTACTTTTCTTCTTGCAAATATACCTATATCTAAGGATATCCTCTAATTGCTATCAGGCTTATAGAGAGATGGTTGAGTGTGTGTTTCTGTGTGTGTGTATGTGGGCACGCTTCTATGGCTCTCCCTAAATTCAGAGCCAAGTGTAAACACTTTTCTAACACTTGTTAATTATACATCAGTTACTCACTGAAACTATTTTGACTTGATCCTGTTGGCTAAAATGAACTCAGCAATATCTATGGAATTGGTTTACTCTTTAGTGCACATGAAAAGGGAGTAAGAATACTGAGCTAAAGAGAATAGACTATTACACAGGTAGAGAAGAAAATGTAAACTCTCAGAGCCTTCTTGATCTCTCTCTCTCTCCTCTCATTCAGCTTAATTAGATAATTTATATCATCTCTAGCTAATAGGATGTACAGTTCAAATACAGGAGTCAGTAAAAGTTATGCTATGCATAAATCCAGTTCAAAATGAAACGAAGAACTTAAGATGGAGAAATGGTTTTTCTAGGTAATTCCATTTTGTCAGCTTGTAGGTCAGTGATGTATAGATCTCACTACTGTGGCTCAGTGATGGTATAAATGCCTAACTCTTGGATCAGCAATGTAATAAATGCTACGATTTCAAATATGAAGCAATGGGAGTTCACAGATGCTCCAAATTCTTCATTAAACTTGTTCCCTGATTGGATAGTATCCTATTGGAAACTCTTACCCTTTATGTTCAATTTTTATTTATTATTATTGCATGTACATATGGTGTGCATGGACCCAGGGCACACATGTGCCACTGTGCATTTGTGGAAATTAGAAGACAACTCTGTGGCATTCATTTTCTCTTTCCACCTTACATAGGTGTTGGTGACTGAACTCAAGTCTCCAGGTTTCACAAGATGTAACTTTTACCTCCTAAATCCTCTTACCAGTCCTGTTCTATATATTTTTACATTCTATTTATCATGCATAATATAATACTTTTGTCCTTGTATCTCTTCTCCACATTCTTCATCTCTTCTTGTAGCTTTCTGCTTTCTTTCTGGAACCCCTCTTGGAGTAGCTGTTTCTGCTCCTAATAGGGAAATAAAATATTGAATGTCAAATTAATATTGTAAAACTTACAAAACAATTTTCTCATTAGTGCTTTTGAAATAATTCAACAATTCCTCAAGACCTTTGGCATTCACTCTTAAATTTTGTTTGTTAGTCTCTGTACTTATCATTATCCTGAGTTTTTAGATTTTATTACATTCCCTGGTACTTTTTCATTTGGTCAAATGTAATGTGTATAGTTACAGTCCCTGAAAAGGTTTGATATGTAATTCTCTCCTGGGATTTGTGGATCAACGGAGAGTTTTCTCATTATACCTAAATCTAGGCAAATTTCTCTCAACTCTCAATTATGTAGCATAGTTGTTTTGTTTTGTTTTCTTCACACACACACTTTCCCTTCTGTGTGACAGGCCCCAGGTATTGAGACTACAATTCTATAAACTGTGGGTAAACATAATTTTAAATTGCTCATCACAGGATGTATACAGACACGTGCTTTACCATTACTTACTAAAAGGTAATTGTCATGAGTACCACAGGCATCCATAAGGTCTCAGAATTATTGCTCTACACCCACTGACAGGCAACTTTTTACCTAAAAGAATATGGAAATTTAAGTCTATGACTCTCTGAATGAATGAGAATGTGTCATTATGGAATTGTACATTAGGTTCCAAATGTCATATTAGAGTTAGACATAGCAGGGGAGGACCTGAAGGACTGATGGCCTACAGTACATTTCTGAATTAACATTTAGACTCAACTCATATTTCCAGGAGAAACTGTGACCAGGAAGGTACTGCAAGCCTGAACATGTGTCAGTTGGTCATGTGTCTTTCTACTCTATGTGCTCCCAGAGTTATACAAGGTGTGACAAAACCAGATTGTTATTCACCCAACCTACACACAATTGTGTGATCTCTCTCCTAAACATTTACTTAGGAACATCTCATATTACTTTTCCTCAAATGAAGAGTCAATTAAAATGCACATATTTAGAAGTGCTGCATGGCACCTCTCTGCTGGGTTACCTGCACCATCAGTGGTGCACTGGGTCACTCGTTTGGCCTCTTTTAATTGCCTAATAAGGTATAGTGATTTTTAAATCCTTCACTATGCACACTCATTGTGTGTGTGTGTTACTATGTTACATAAAGTCACTTTTATATGAATCTATATTATATGCTGGTCAGATTGTTTTTCATGATCTCCCACCTTCCATTTTCTCATGCCTATCCCCCTTGTCATTTGTATTCATATAGATGGTTTTATTTTCACACACACAGTCATATATTCCTGGGACTGAAGTATACACACACACACACACACTCACAAATGCTTGTATCAATAAGACGAAAGCCAAAATAAAGCACAATAATGCAAAGAGAGTATAAAAATACAATTGAGTATACTTTACTTTGTTCAATTCTTTGTGAGCATGGGGATTACCCTAAAGTGTAGTTGATAGTCTCATTGAGACTTCGTTGTAGAAAACTTAGTTTTTCTTTGTTAGTATGTATCAATTGTATTAGGACCCTGTGTACAACTCTCTCTCTCTCAGTCCTGGGACCCTGCCTAACTTGAGCCTTTCAGAGCTTGTGCACTCTGCCAGAGTCTCTGGGAGTTCTCATGTGCATCAGTCCTGTTACACCTGGAAAATGCTGTTTCCTTGGTTCATCTACCACCTTTAGCTCTTAATATCTTTCTTCCTCCTCTTCTGTGTAGATCCTTGAATTCTGTCTGAGGGATTTGAGGGGTTTTATAAAGAATCCCAGTTAGGGCTGAGCATTGCAAAGTCTCTCTTTTTGTACACATTGCCCATCTGTGTTAATTATCACGTACTGTTCTCTGATTTGGTCTGGAAAAGGCACTGATCTATGTGTATAGCAGTTTGTCTTTAGGAGTCACTTAATTGATAGGTTTCTTTAGCAAAATACTAGTAGTAGGGTTTTCCCTAGTCTCATGAACTATCTAGTCTCAGGTTCTTGGCCACTTTAGCAGTGTCAAGTGTGGCCCTTGAATCCAATCAAAAAGTGGTTGGTTATTACCGTAGTGTGTATCACTATTGCACCTGTGCCTTCTACAAGCAGGCCATTGTAGGTCACAGGGCTTATAGCCTTTTTCCTCTGTAGTGTGCAGAATACTTAACAGTATCATAAATGTTAATCCATAGGAGAGAAGCTTCTGGTTAGGCACCAGCCTTGACAATACCCTGCGAAGTTTTGGGGTTCCCATGGGGACCTTTGTGCCAAGATACATTTGATTTCTTTTTAAATGTGGAAACTTAAATGTTTAAATTGTCCACAAGGCTGTTGTTGTTTTGGATTATTTAAATTTTTTGTGTTTTGAGTCATGATTTTTCTGTGTAGCTCTGGCTGGCCTTGAATTCAGAGATCTGAATCTTGAATTCAGAGATCTACCTCTATCTCCCAAGTACTGGCATGAGAGGCATACACCACTACAGCCCAGCTAGTTCAAATATTTTTAAATGTAAGTTTTAAATGGATTTTAAAGAATAATGTAAAGCTTGTAAAATACATGCCCAATGCCTGCCAGTGGATGGCTGTTGTTTGTGGCAATTTAGGAAATTAAGATTCTCAGGACTTTTTTAATGTGAGCAAGTGGCTTTGCATCAGTGCACAGTGGCGAGTAAGTTTGAAGGGGCTGCAACAGAATATGGGCTGAAGAATCCCTTATACCATGTGACTGTCTAACCTCTACAAGGAGGTTTTAATTAAAGATTCTGGTGGATAAAAATAACAGAATACCTGAAGTTTTAGAGATAATGTCTGCTCTTGCTCTGTCTTTAATTGGATTCTGTCGTTTTCCATTTTCTGAGTCAGCTGTCTGATGTGTTCCTGATAACTTCGTTCTTTCTGTTCCATCAACTTCTCATTTTTCTTCTGTGTTTCCTCCAATAGTTTTGCAGCAGCCATTGCAGATTCAGTTTTCTTTCGTTCCACTAAGAAAGGAGAAAGAATTTTTACAAAGGTCCAGATCATGAACGTACTAAATGCTAGTGCTGTCTATGGACTCATAGGCTTAAACTACAGTTAAAGTATGGTGATATAACTAGGTGTATAATTCTGGTGAGGTAATTTACATGAGAAGGGAATGATGGCAATCATGTGAGTTTATCGTTGTTTTGTAAGAAGATGAGAAAATCAGAGTTCAGTCTTTCTACCATGTGAGGATGCAGTAACACGATAGTCAAGATACCAAGAGAGAGCATTCTTGACCATCCTAGACTCTGGATTCTTGGGCTCTAGAATTGTGATAAACACATGTGTTTCAGCTGTGCCACCTGTGTTTGGCCTTCTGTCACAGGAGTCCACCCTGGAGAAGACAGTATTAGCTCCTGCTTCCTCCCACAGTTTCTTGTTATTTCTGTGCACCGTGTGCATGTCTGGTGCCTGTGTAGTCCAGAAGTGAGCACTCATGGTATTGGATCTACAGCCAGTTGTGAACCACTAGACAGGTATTGCAAATAAAACTTTGATCCTTTAGAAGGCATATAGCTCTTAACCACTGAGACATCTCTGCAATCCTTCATTTTTGTCACTATTTGATAGAAACCAATCCTGAGGCCATTTTACTTTTGAAGTGGCTGCTACTATAACACCAGTGACTTTATTATTCATGTTTCAGTTAAAGAATTATCTTTTAAACACAGGAAAATAGTTATAGCATTACAAGGTTTTGTAAGTATTTTGTATTTTGGTTTGTTTCTTACCTACAATCTCTTTTTCCTTTTCTGTCAGACTCTGATCTGTCTGTAAAATTGCCTTGGAAATAGCCTCCTTGGATTGTAAGAATTTCTGCAGAACCTCTTCAGCCTTAGAGTTCGGAGAACATAGAGTTAGTTGTAGGGCTTCTATCTGTCTTACCATCATCCTTAAGACTTTCTCCTCTCATCCAAGATTTCTTACAATAAAAATGGGTAAGTCATCTAAGCCAGCCAAATGTAGGTCTCTACTGGTTGACACTGGGAAAATGTTATTCTGTACATTTAGTCTAAGGCATTGAGTTGAATAATCTTGTGGGTATATGTGGGCAAATCATATTGAGATACAGAATCCTCAAGGAGACAATAGTTCAGAGAGATAAAGACACAAAGATGGAAGGACTGGAATGGAGAGTTAAAAGATAGTCATGAATCACATAACTATGTGACATTTTCTGAATGGTTGGATCAAGGAGGCTTGTCAGCAGTGGTGTAGAACATACCAATAAACATCTTGAGTACCTGTAAGCCCTTCTTTGGTTGTCCATGGTACTTTTCCTTCAGCCTCTGTGTCTCCTGAAGAAAGAGATAGTAACCTCCTGGCTTGGAATAAGTGCCTTGCTTCACACCTTCGTCAAGAGGTCTGAAGATATCCTGAAGCAATGCCCAGCAATGGTTTGCTGACACTTCTGTATTGTGTTTACAAAAGTTGTCCCATCTTTCTTCTAGCTGAGACTGCATCATGAAATAAGTATTAAAAAGAATAACCAGAGAAGGATGTTAGCAACCTTCAGAATTTCTCCCAGGGCCTCCCCAAAACATTGAGGTCCACAGAAACTTAATGAAGCCTAGGGAAAATTGTGGCTCTTTGAATTAGAACCTTCATATGAATCCACTCCTTATTAGAAATGATGTTCAGAGGATTACGACAAACCCAATGTTGAAACTATACTTTTAAACTGGACTGACAGCTGCTATGAATGCTCTGAAAGAAACAAAGTATAACTTAAAATAATCACTGAGACCACAAGGTCATTTCTCTTGGCCACAAAAAGAAACTTGGTCTAATAACAGTAAGCATATAATTTGATTAAAGCATCAATTGTCAGTTATATGGACTTAAACTAAAGGTGAGTATTATAAACTATTTCAAACTTTGGTCCATTGCTTTAAAATGGTTTCTTTTGATGAAACTTTTGATGAAACTAAATAGATAGTTCCACCATTTTAAAGGTTACAAAGGGTAGTTTCCTTCAAAATCAACAATCCTTTGTTTGTCTGATATGTACTTTGTCTTATACAACAAAGATCCACAAAAACTTGAGAGGAAATTACCCCTAATTTCATTTGAAATGAATGGTCTTCATCTTTAAAGGAAGTCCTGAGGAAGATTTCTATGGCTTCTCTCTCACAGGTCCTGTGCAGGTCCAGGAGCTCCTGTAGGGTCTCTGTGGGAAGTTGCACCCTCTGACTCATCTGTTGGTCATAGTGGGTGATGGCCTTTTGTACTGCTGCTGAGTTCTCTATCTGGGCCAAAGCCAGAGCTGCGTTCTCCATGCAGGGGAGAGACCCGCTGCTGATGGCACTGACATAGGTCTGCACCAGGGTTTCTAGTCCTACAAACAGAGAGCAAATGATGACATCAGCTGGGTAGAACCCTCTTCTCTAAGGAAAGGATAAGGCAGGGCTATGTCTATTGAAGATGGATCTCCCAGTGCTGCAACTTGTTTAAAACCAGACTTCCCTTCTGCATTTTGAGTCCTTTATATTAATCCCTTGGAAACACCTTAGTTAAATATCTGTGGGAAAGTAATATTTTCCTCATCAAAAATATTCTTGTCTCATTCCAGCTTAGTATTGCTTTATAGAAACTTTCTGAGGTGCACTGTTGTGGATAGCCCTGGTGCTATTTGTATTTTTATGCTAATTCCACTTCCCCAGGATTGACAGCCTGGAGTGAATCATGTACTCAGGTGACTTCATGTGACCCTTTTAATGAACAAAGATTTCAAGGAAACCAATCACTGGGTGAATACGCAGGACTTTTCAGTCAAACAGAGGGATGGTGGAAGAGGACAGGAGAGTGGGCTGGAGGATAGGATCATGGAGGCAAAAATGTAGGTAGTCAAGGCCCCTGTTTCAGGTGGCAGATCTATTTGTATCTGCTATTGAAGGATTTAACTTAATATGGCTTATAAATTAGGATGTTAGTTGTTGCACCCAGCAATTGAGTTATATCTTGCTTCTGAACTAAGTTTGTGTGTTTTTTTTCTTTCATGCAGCAACTCAATTGGGTTGCAGAGAGAAAAGGTACAGTGGCAGGGCACCCAAGCCAGTCACTGGAATTAGGATGTGTGGGGCTGGCATGGCAGCCACCTGCTGATGGGAACGTAGTGAGCTATGTGGAGAGATTTCAGGGCTCTGGGTCAGAGTCACCATGAGATGAGAACATGCAATCCCCTTGCCAGCGATGATGTGGATTGCATTTTTTCCTTTCCCCACTACAGTGCACTAATTTTTTAATGGCTTTATTTTCATTACGGTATCCATGAGAAATAAGGCTGTACAGTCTAACAATTTCACTTAGAGGTCTGAAATAGTTTCACTTTATTTTTATGTAAATTTAAATGACTATACATATGTTGGTTGGATGCTGAATTAATGTTGAGTAATATATAGGAACTTAGCTTGGTTTAACATACCTAAATTAAGTTTTCAATAAGTATTCCACATAAAGATTTGACTAATTAAAATATAGTAGAACAGTTGAAGCTGTTTAGAATTTCACATAAACAAACATAGCCCCTATACTTCTGAAAGCTGAAACTCTCCCCTTGTCTTGTAATGCATGGAAGAAGAAGACAAGGACTCACGTGGGCCATTGACAATGATGCCTCCTGGAAGAGTTTTGGCTTTGCACTCCTTAAAGATGTATAAACAGAACTCTGCTACTTGCTGCAAAAACTCAGAATCAATCTCACTTTCTTGTAGTGTCTCCAGCTGGGGAAGCTTTTTCCACTCAGTAGGTGGATAGAAGATAAAACATTTCTTTTTTGGAAAAAACTTACGAATACAGAGTCGAGGTAGGTTGTATTTTTCAACTTCTTTGCAGGAATCTGGGGAAATAATTTTTCCAAAGGAGGGTGAATAGCTGGTGGAAAGGTTAATATGTCATTTAAGAATGTCTTCAAATAAATGTTCCCACTATATCCCAGTCTTTGAATACATGTAGCCTCACCAAGCCCAGTGAAGAGATGAACATGATCTGATAACAGTACTCAGAAGAGAAACGTATAAGTTAATATAGTTAATATTGGCTATTTTCCAGGCAGATGCTAAATAGGAATTGTTTCTGAAAAGTAGCAAAAGTATAGAAATAATAATTAAATATAAGCACCCCAAAGGATATTATTTTTCTGGCATTCTTCTCCTACAACTATCCATTCCTGTACCTTCCTTGAGCTTGAGAGAAATCTCCAGGTACTGATCTGCTGTGACTGGGAGCCCATCTACTTCCATCTTCAAGGTCATATCCCTCAGAGTCCACACAAAGTCAGGGAAGAAGCTCACAAACTCAGCTGAGTCTTCCACCCCATCGTCCTTGTCAGGTGAGGATCTTGCTTGGATTCGATCTGTGAGCTCTGTCACATAGCTGAGTAGCTAAGGAAAAGTAGTGAATGAACAGGATCCTCAGAAACCTCCTCCATCTCCACTCATGGTTTTGCCATATACTGACTCAAGTGTGAATCCATGGATGAGTACATGCCTTGCACTGGGACTATTGTGTCTTCTATCTGTCAACATTGACTACTGCATTTCTAGAATGAGATGATGTTCTCCATCAGAAAGGATACTGCAGCTGGTCCATGGCCTGCTGGTTGATGGCTCCCATGCTGTTGTAGACAAAGGTGCTGCTTAGAAGAATAGCCAGGGCAAAGATCCAGCAGTCATTCTGGTTGTCACCCTGGAAGTCAGAACATCAATGTGTCAGGAGTGTGGTTTGTTGTGTGTTAGTTTTCATGTGAGCACTGACAACAGAATGCACACTGAGCCAGTATTTCCCATGGTGCCTAGTAAAATGATTATTGTCTTTAAAACCTCCACAATACTCCAAGCAAAAGTAGTTGGATTCCAGGTGAACTTTGAATATTTTTACTAAGGTTTTTACTTAGTTTATACTTATTATATGAAGGCATTCTTTTGACCATTGGCAATAATTGCAAAACAGACAGTGGATGCTTGTAGATATTCTAAAACTTCAAGTAGACTGTAGATTTAAGTATTTCTCTCTTTGTTAATGAGAATATTTACTTTCATGTGATTCATTAATGTCTTGGCTGTTTTTAAAATCTCATCTAATTTTTCCTCTTGTGCTGCAATTGGAAAACAGGGCTGGACCTTTAAACTCAAATATGTAACTGACATTCTAGGTAGCAAAAGATCTGAGACACTTGAGTTTATCTTTTGAACCTACCTAAGTTTGGGTACCAGATTTAGGTGATAGCCTATCATTCATAGCTGGGATACTGGAAACTGAACATCTTGCTCTTCTTTTAGTCTGCCTATTTAGTAATGGTACTTAAAATTAGTTACATGATGTGTGCTTGAAACTACCAAGGCATATTACAGTGAAGTCCACTATTTCATGTAAAAGTTCAGAATGCTGGGATATGAGGGGCTGAGTTGCAAATTGAATCCTCAATCCTTACTTTATCCACATCGCCCAGGCCCTCAGTGTCAAGCAGAACAAGCATGTGGTCTGTCTTGTGTGGGTGAGGCACACACCACATCCAGATTCCTTTTGTATGAGCCTGCACAGTGGAGCCCAGAGAGAATCCTGTGGCACGGAGAAGAGAGCACAGAGTGGATGAAGGGTTAGAAGCTTTTCAGGAAGTTCACGTAAAAATGAGATCAATCCAAACCAGCAGAGTTAATTAAAGCTTGTATTGACCATACAGTCAGAGAAATAGTAAGTCATAACACCAAATACTTCAAAATATTCAACATGTTATCATTAAAAAATAGCATTCTCCAAACTAGTAGAACATCTTATAGGAAATGCCATATATGAAAATTCATGCCAATATTATATTTCATGGTAAAATCTGAAAACATTTTCCTTTAAGACTATAAAAGGGAAAATGTTCCCAGTTTGGGCACTGATGTTCAATACAATAATTGAAATGTTATCCAAATAAACAAATTAAACAAACAAACAAACAAACAGAATTCAGAAATATCTTGCATCCAAACTGGATAGGAAGAATAAGATTATCTTTGTCACAGGTGGTATGGTCTTATATGTTAAAAGCTTGAAATATTCCAGAGAATAATTTTGAAAATAATCAGTTAATCCAGCATAGCTTTAGCACACATAATTATTTTTGTGGTTTCTACAATTAGTTCTTTTTCTACACACCAATAATGAATCACAGAAATAATAATGAACCAAAATTAAGAAATTACTATTTATAATTAAATCTAAATAATAAAGTATGTGGGAATTCACTTGATTTTGAAGATGAGAAATCCATGCAGGTAAATGTACAAATTGTTTTCAGAAAGTGTTACAGAAGACAGAGACAATCACACGCTCCCTGATTAAGGTTTGGAAGAAATAATATCCTTAAAATATCAATGCCATTATCGAATGAAGTGTCCATTCTTTTGTGATGAAGCCCTTGCTTGATTATCCAAGCAATGCTTGAACTAGGGGGTCCAAATGGTCTTCCTACCTTAGTATCCTTAGTGCTGGGATTCTGCTCTGAATCACAACACTTCCCCTCATAGTATTTTTTTGAATACCTTTTATTTTTTATTGGATATTTTATTTATTTACAATATAAATGTCATCCCTTTTCCCCATTTCCCCTCTCTAGCACCCCCACCTCATCTCCGCCCTTCTTTATGCTTTTATACCATTTTGATTATATGCACGTATCAAGGTCTATTCTATGTTGAGAGTCTAGCAATACAATAGATGCAAATAGTCAAGGAACAAGCAATCCAGTAAACACAAATAGTCAAAGAAAAAGCAAGGCATTAAAACCAATTACATGAACACTCCCTTGACCACTGTTTCTAAGGGCTTATCAGGATGACCAAAGTATCTGAGCTTCCTTCCCTGTCCTTGTCCAAGGTCATTTTCATGTCTGAAGCCTACTTCCTTGTTCTAGCCTAAAATTTAGATTGCTGTCTGAAATTACTTCCTTGTTCTAGCCTAATGTCAGATTTCTGCCTGAAGCCTACTTCCTTGTCCTTGGCCAATGTCGTATTCCTGCCAAGCAGCCCATTTCCTTGTCCTTGGCCCATGTCAGATTCTTGCCAAGCTGCCCCAAAGGCTCTCCGATTCTCCCCCTTTTTTACTTCATTAACAAGACTGAGTTTATCTTAGGTCATTCTGACAAGAATGCCTTCCTTACCTGTCAAGAACAGATTACAGAACAACAATGGAGAATGGGAAATATATAACTGTTGTGGGATTGATACTTAGTTTGTCTTGAAAAAAAACAATACATATAAAAGTGATGATATAACAATAATATGAATTTACTTAATGCTACAGAACTGAGATTAAAATGGTCAGAAGCGATGATTCTATATTATATTAAATCATGATACTAAAAATCTTTGATTCGAAACACTTTTAAAGCTTTAAAAATCAGGTGAAACTTCCTGTTACTTATGAGCTCACTGATTAAAAAAATCATTATCATGATTGTGTGAGCATTTGTGTATACATGATGTGCATTTGGGTTTGTGTGTCATTGTGTGTGTGTGACTGTTAGAGGACAACTCTGTAGGGGACAACTCTCTCTTTCTCCTGTCTAGTTATTCATGCAGGTTGCCTGGCTTATGCAGGAAGGTCCTTTACTTGCTGAGTCATCTTCTAGGCCTCTCCTTAGTGTTTTAATGAATGACTTAGAGCTTCTTACAAATTAGTATTTAAATTATGTAAATTAATTTTTCTTATTGATATATTCTCCTAGGATAGAATGATTTTTGCTTTTAAAATGGAACTGAAGATGGAGTAAAGAGCATCATAGAGCTGACTTACTCCCTGAAATAGAATCGATATAAAAGTTAAACCAGGTAGGACATTGGATTTCAGAATCCACCTCTTTCTCTAACTTTCCTCCTCACAACCAGGCCTCACGATGTGGCTGAACAGAGGGGGCACAGCAGAGCTTTGTTGGCGGCACTCACCTGATCTCTTCCCAGCCAGCCTATTCATCAGGTAGGATTTGCCTGTGCGGTAGAGCCCCACAATCGCCACCACTACCACAGGCTGTGTGATGGCAGACAGGATCTCCAGGGCCTTCTGGTTGGCTCTCAGTTGTCCTTTCATATTCTCAATGAGGCACACGGGCTGGGGCATGTGGATCCTTAGGGATGTGTCTGTTGTGGCTTCTTGCCTTTGAAAGAAAAGATGGAAAAATTAGAATTCCCTTCTCTTCTCAGATGGTGGAGTCATGCAACCTTTCAGCATGAATATAAGTTTTATTCTATTGTTCAAGTAGTAAGGAGAAAATTTGCATAATTTTAGGAGATTGTGAAAATATTATCCAAGATGTGGAATAAAATGATAGTACTAATGAATTTTGACCTATTAACAACTCACGTCCATTTATGCTATCATGGAGGAGATTCCTTTTGGACTGCAGTTGAAAAATTTGTGCCAGATGTTGAAGAGGAAAGAAAATTTATGAAAATAATTCTTACTAAATTAATTGTTAATTTTTGTGATTATAATTGTATTACAACATCTCATTCTTCCTTT
>NW_021620537.1:2704639-2832042 GCF_004785775.1 Grammomys surdaster
TCTACACAGGTGTTGATTATTGCCTCTCCCTCTGGCTCTCAAGAACGTTTTGGTGGGATGAGCATTCAAAGCAACCCTCATGCTGCTGCTCCAGGAATGGAATAATCACAATTTACTAGTGTGTATTTGCTACAAAGAGGCCATTCTGGACTAGAAACTCTTCCAAGACATGGAAGGTATGAAGTAGGGTTCCAGAAAGAACATATGAGTCACCGAAAGTTAATACTCTACATGCCTGACACACTGATGAAACTTCAGTGACTCTGGAGAGCTGGAATGTTACAGGCCAAGAGCCAAAGTCTCTTTGCTACCTCAGACTTGCCATCACATTTATCACCCACTTCTGCATTTGACCTAACATACTTTTATTAGAGAAGATCATTTTCAGAACATATAAGCAGAACCTTGACTTCCAGCCACTCAAAGAGTAAGACAGTTGTCTGAGAGCATCTGGGCCCATGACTGAGGTTTCCTTACTGTGTTGCCTGATGTCTCCAGCCTACCTGAAATAACCTGTCTGATGTCTCTATCTGTATTTTTAAGTGTCTTTATCTATGATTTCTTGTTGTTCAGTTATAAAACTTTATGAAACTGTTACTATGTGGGAATCTGTATCTGCCTCCTTTTGAATTATGAAAATTCATGGCTAATATTTTGTCTTCCCTTTAATTTATCACAGAAAAATATCTTTTGAGATTCTAATTTTAAAATGCATACCAGATATTGAATGGGACTAGTTGATATCACTAATATTTAGTTCCAAAATAAGTTAATCCTTATCTGTTAGAAGTAAGAGCTGTTGTGTGCCAGAGCAGTGTTCTGAAATTTAACTAGCTACACAGAATGGTAAGATCAACGGGGAGGGGTCTGAGTGCAACACTCCAAATACTACAGGAAATTCAAAACAACTGTGACTGGCAGACTAAAAGCCAGAGACCAGATCTAGAGCTTTAAGAAGTTATTCAAAGAAAAAGGCTATTTCCTGTGGCCCAGTGTTAAGGTTCCTATTTTTTTCTGTTTATTAGAAGAAAGAGAAGAGAAATGGGGGAAGAAGAGGAGGACACAGAGATAAGAGTTACCAGTGGGGGGGGGAGGGAGAGAGAGAGAGAGAGAGAGGAGAGAGGAGAGAGAGAGAGAGAGAGAGAGAGAGAGAGAGAGAGAGAGAGAGAGAGAGATTTATGAACGAGGCTGGTCCCTGGTCAGGAACTCAAGGGAGGGCTTTTCCAGGAACAACTATCTGAAGGCCTGAATGGGTGTGGGGGCAAGTTAAGTATAGACTCTGCTCTTCATCCCAAACTGCAGGAGACTCTGTAGAGGAAGCCTTTAGTGAAACACAGGTCTGGGTCCTATAGGTAAGAGATAAGGACTGGGTGCCAGGAATGAGAATGTGTGCCCAATGAAGAGAGAATCCACTCAGAAACCAAGTCCAGGTGTGGGGTTGAAGCATGTTATCCTGGTCTTCAGCTTTCCCTCTGGGTTCCTGAGTTTTCTTTCTACCTCCACAGTGTCAGTGGCTGTTGGCCTTGCATCATTTATTATTTTGTATTATTTAGTTTTTAAATCTGTCCTCTTCATGGAAAGAATGCACCAGCAGCCATTTTGGTTGCTTAGCTATAGTGGGAGCTGAACAGAGCAAGTCCATGGTCATTTAATTGTGTCCCCATTCAGCAGAGACAATGTCAACATAGAGAAGACCAAGCCTAGCTGTTTCAGTATTCCAGCTGAATGCAAGCCCAGTACTGGTGCTTAGGAACTGGCTGATATCTGATCCAGTGCCCCAGTGCATGTTCAGCTGCTAGCCATCCTGATCCCGATAGTATCCAAGTGGCTCACATAAAATCTTCTCATCCCCTTCCATTATAGACCCCACGACACTGAGCAAAACTTCCCATAACAGGAAGAGCTCTCGGAAAAGAAGTGAGCTTCCTTACCTGTTCTTGCTGTTCATGGTGAGTGGAATGGCTTCCTTACTGGTCTCTTGCTTCCTTCTCCAAGGTTGTGAGACCTTCTGTGAAAGTGATAGACTAACTGTACAATGACATTCTTAGTGCATGATAAGGATATGAAAATGAAACTGCTTGGTTTACAGCAATGAATCAACAACCATGAAAGTCAGCTCTCCAACAATACCAACCAACCAGAGACCCCAGGGTCTAAATCACCAGCCTGGAAACACTTAGGGAGGGACCTATGGCTCCAGCTGTATATGCAAGGGAAGATGGTCCTGTCAGGTATAGGTGGGAGAGGAGATCCTTGGTCCCATGAAGGCTGGATGCCATTGGACTGGGAATTCGAGGGTGAGAAGGTGGGAGAGGGAGTAGGTGGGGGCACATCCTCATAGAAGCAGGAAGAGAGGGGTGGAATAGGGGGTTCCCTGGGCAAGAGGTGGGGGAAATGGGGTAAAGGGAGAACATGTGAAATATAAATAAAATATCCAATAAAATAGATAAATAAATAAAAAAAATAAATCTCCAGAAAAAAAAAAAAGAAAGAAAGTAAGTCAGCTCTGGAGCCAAGCTAGTGGGAGGGCATGCCAAGACTTCTCAGCCTAAACTGTCAAACATTTGCTTGTAAGAGATCTTTGTATCCACCTGCTCTTTTGAGGTTTCCAAAGATATGGACACTTTTTATATAGACAGTTACTCTGAAAGTTGGGGATCCCCTGTGATCATCTGAGATGAAGAGGAAGGATATTATTCTTTAAATCTAGTTGCTTAAAACACATCTCCTCAGGTGTTTGGTTCTCCTGACAGTACTAGTAAGTGAGGGAAAGAGCATGATGCCATCCTCCTGAACATCCAGAACCTTCTACTCTTGGGGATGGGGGTGGCATTCTATGTATTGTAAGTTGATTTAGGCCAGTAACAGTGGCTTTATATGGATTTTCCCCTTAATACTAATTTACAATGTTATTTAAATTCTTTTTCATTCTTCTTTAACATTTTAGCTTCCTTGTTCTTAAATCTACTCCAAACTCAACTATCTATCTATCTATCTATCTATCTATCTATCTATCTATCTATCATCTATTTTGCAGAGAATATTACCCAAATTCTTGGCAAAGTGACTTGAGTCAGGTTAAAATTGTGTTTTCTCAGAAAAAAATAAATAGATGTATTTGTTGCCGGTAAGGTTTGCTACAACTGTGGTAAGGATGGTAGAAATTCATTACTTGAGCCCACCTGCATCTTCTCCATCTCTGCTTCTCTGTCACAGAAACTCTACTGCTGCTGAATGTGGCCCCAGGATTTGGAGATCACTAGTGTGTCTCTATAGGTCCATACTTTAGAATGTTGATTCACAGTGTGGTGTTGGAAAGAGGTAGCATGAGACTTTAAAGCATAGAGCTTAGTAGAAGGCCATTACTGGCCTCCCTAGAATCTTCAAAACTTCTTCTCTCACCTTGGGACCTTCCACTTTCTTAGGCAATCCCACCATGATGTCATTTGCTGAGTCCATGAGGCTGCCTGATTTTGGACCTAGGCCACACAGCTGAGGTATATAAATGTTTCTAAATTACAAAGCACCCACTGCACAGTGCTTTGTTTTGGTAATAGGAAAATAGACACAGTCAACAAACTTAGGTTCCTCTTTCTTCCTCTGTCAAGCAATGACTTGTAGTTTTTGATACAACATCCTTATAAGTACTTACTTTTTCTGTCATTCTTAGATACAACAGCACTTTCACTTTGAATTTGTTTATTTTTCTAATCTAGATATGGGGTATTATTTTGTTGAGGGTTTCCAAAACCCAACTCCTAGTTATGTTGATTTTTGTGGCTCTTTCATGTCTGAGCATATGTCTCTGCTTCATTCTGCATCGTTCCCATCCCCAAAGTTTAGTCTGTTCTTCTTTTTGTGTGGTTTTTTTTATGTTTTAATAAGAGGGGACAGTAGGAACCATAGAGGCTGTCTTCCATCTCTAAAGGACTTCAGTTTTGGATTTTTTTTGAACTATATTCTTAAAAATCCCAGAGGAACTGATGCTGCACAGCAGAATGAACTCTATAGAGATGTAAAGTCAAGACAATATTTTCCTTCCTAGTTATCACTTGTCAAACTATGATGGCTTTTACTATTATTGACTTCCCCAGCTCTTACCTAGAGATAAATTCATCCAAAGACAATGTACTAGGGAGTCTCATATTTTTTTTTTAAAATACTCATAGGTTTGGTTTTTTTTTTTTTTTTTACCAGCAGAAAAAGAGCGAGTTAAAAACCAGAGCACACATACTTTCTGGCAGATACACAAAACACAGCAAAGGTACACACACACAGAGATACACACATATAGACACACACACACGCACACATGCACATACAGATATATAGAAATGTGCACACATATATCACACACCCACAGAAGACAAAGAAAGAAAAATACTAAAATAACAATGCTGTGAAAAAATCCTGAACACAAGTATCAGAACAGCATTAGATTTATTATTTTCAGCAGACTTATGAGCCAGGAAAGTATAGCTCGACAAATTCCAAGTCTTAAATGTAATCAAGTTTGAAATACAGAAAATTATGTAGTAGAGTAATTGGATAAATTATTTCTAGACAAACACAAGTTAAGACCATTTATGATATCAAAGCTAGAAATGCAGAAAATTCTTAACACAGTACTTTACAAAGAAGAAGAAAAGGAAGAGGAAGAGGAGGAGGAGAAGGATGAAGAGTAGGAGGAGGAAGAAAATTTCATGTATAAGTCACAATGCAGTCTATGCAAGCCATGAATGGAAGGATGGAGGGGAGAGCTAAAGAGAAAAAAATCTTGTCAAGTACAGTAAACTAGAAAATATCCAGTGCTACCAGGGATGGGAAAACAAAACCTAACAACTAGCCAGCCAACTGGAACAATAAATGCAAAATCATAAACAAAGCAAAATGTGAGTAATAGCTGTGAATGCAAGTACTCTTAACTCACCAATTAAAAGACAGACTACTGGATTGGATTTGAAAACATGAACAAACTTTCTGTAATTCTAGGAAGCACACATATCTGAAAAGACACCCATAACCAGAGGGTCAAAGGTTAGAAATCAAACTAGTAAGTAAATGGTATGTGCAAACAAGTTGATGTAGCAATTTTCATATCTGTAAAGTAGACTTTAAACCATACCCAATCAGAAGAGATAAAGAGGGTTGGCTACTGCATATTATTCATTAGAAGGAACAATTCATCAAATGAACATAAGAATTATAAATATGAAACAAATTTTATTCCCTTGATTTCAAGACACAAACACAAGAAGACTGCATGACTCCAGACATAATAATAACAGGAAAACTCAGTACATTTAAGTAGGGCCTCCAAAGAAAAGCACATGAATCAAAACTCAGAACTAAATTACTGAACAGATCAATTGGACTTGAGAGGCAGCGACAGAAAATTCCACCAGAGAGGAAATACACATTCTTCTTAGCAGTATATTCAGCAGTCTACAATTGACCATACTGCTAAAGAATAAACCCTACTAAATAAAGAACAAATAAAATTAGGGATTAGAGAAATGGCTCACTGTTAAGGGCATTTATGCTTCTTGCAAAGAACACAGGTTCTCCCAGAACACACATGGTCATTTGTAACAGCCTAACTCCAGTTCCATAGGTCCTGGCACACTCTTCTGACCTCTGCAAACACTACACACACATATATGTATGTATATATATGCAAGTCAACCACTCATGTGCATAAATAAAAAACAAAAAGTTAAATTATTTTATAAAACTACTGCATCTCATCACACCACAACAAAATCAAACTAGAAATCCAAGGGACTAACCTCAGAAAATACAAAGATATTTGAAGATTAAATAAGAATGTTATAAATATATGCATGTATATCAGAAAATTTTGCTTATCTTCTGGCAACAGGCTACAAGCAGATGACTTGGTGATGAGTTCCTCAAGTCCCAAAGATTTTACTTGCCTTCCTCTCCAGGATTGCTGTCTCACATAAATTGCCTTTGTTTCTTTGGTAACTATGTGTCTCTGCTCAAATCTTTATTCAGGGACCTGAGAACCTAGAAATCTAGGTGGCTGCCCATCCATCCTGACACCCATAGACATCATTACTGGGATGAATTCTAGCTTCCCAACTCTTCACCTTCTGCTCTTTGTGATTTGTCTTAAATTCATTAAGATTAGATGCAAAGAATGATGTAAAAGACAGGAGGAGTTTATTGAAGAATGACACAATACACATGCACAAAAACATACATAGAAACGTGCACACATATCTCACAAACCCACAAAAGACAAAAAGATTATAAAGAAAAGACCAACACTAAAATAATAATGCTATGGAAAAAGTCCTAAACACAAGTATCAGAAGAACATTAGATTTATTATTGTTTATTATTATTTATTTCCACATTTTTCACATTAAGAGATGTGGAAAATAAACAAGGAGACCACTGCAGAGAACAACACTCCTGGCATGACAATAGATTCTTCAGAGAGACAATTGTGTAGAGCTTATTTTCAAACGATTCTGATGGACAGTGGCCAGACAGACCTTTGTGCTAATTTTCAATGCTCAGGTGGCCTTACACTATTTGTTAAAGTTTGGGAAACAGGAAATTTTCCTGGGGTACATTGTTGTATATGTGATTGACAGGCTCACTCGACTTAATCCAAAGAAGGGAAGCTCAAGTATGTTTCTGTTCTCCACCAGGAAGCTTCCTAGTAGATTGGGATGGAAACTAAGCAAGCTCTGCTAAGGGAAACTCCTTTTGTTTCCTCTATCCCCTTTTCTTTTGGATATTTGCCAAAAGCCCAAGTAAACTTGCCCTGATACTCTGGGTTTTCTTACTGATTCTTTTAATTTCCAACTCCCAGAAAAGTGACAACTAGAAAGTTCCTAGGGGATAGGTCCTAGTAAGTCACTGAGCCTAACCTTATGAATATTGGCTCAGAACCAATGACTTATGGAACCAATCAGTAAGGTAGGGCTCATAAACTTACTGGGACCCTGACAAGAATCACCGAATGCTCCACGTTCCACAGATCAAAGTTTCTCTGCTTACAGGCATGTCACGTACCAAGGTCTGCCTGATGACCTTTAGATAATCATACTGTCTCACGATGGAGCTCTAGTGCTAGGAGGAGACTTGTCACTAGGAAAAGATCAGTCATCTTCTAACTCCCTCACTTACTCACTCCAGTTTACTTGCTCTATAGCTACTTTAAATAACCTAGCCTCCAGTCTTCCCAATAATTCCCTCTCTTGGACACACCCCTCCCCCCACCGCTTAGGGAGTTTCTTCTCTTTCTCTCTAATTAAATAGGGTTGGTTGAAGTGTCCAACTCTCTAGTCTTCACACCTCCTTGTCTGCAGGGCAGGCTCCCAGGCCCATAGCTACTGTAGCTCTCTACCTGCCAGATGTACAGCAATCACAGCCAACTATTATATGACCTTTCTTTCTGCCATGTAGCTGCTTGCTAACACCATGGCCCAACATGGTAGCTTTGGACACAAAAGCAAAAATTCGTGACTGCCTTCTTCTCTGTCTAACTTCTGCCGGCTGCAAATCTATGCAGCTTGCCCCTTAAACTAATAAAATTATCCTTTAGCTTCCATTTTGAAATGATTCCAATCAGGTCTATCTTCCTGAACCAATGAGTTTATTGGAGTTACTTACAAGAGTACAGTTAATGGGTTGCTTACCAGAGTATGTGTGTCAGAGACAAAGACAGCTACATTATTGAAAAATCTAAAGAACTGTCTAAAGAATGATAATCTAAGTCCTTATCAAGTTCCAATGATAATCTCCTAAGAAGTCCATTGGGCAGGACAGCACAGTGGAATTCAGCCCTTGAGGACACATCCCTACCAAATGAAGGAAGTTTCTCTCTAATTAATTCACATTCACACACTCATTCCTCACCCCTGTTTTTAAATCTTGAGCACAAGTCAACAAATTGAAAGTTTGAAGCCACTGGATGTGAGTCACTTGGGCAAATATTTTCCATTGTACTGTAACTCTTCTGTAGAAGTAAAGGGGCAAATTTCTTGGCTCCATTAAACCCCAAAAAAGTGATGGCTTCTTGGGAGAAAGTGGTTGCACCTTCTCCTGATGAGTGCTGATATACATTGTGAACACAGATGTGCTACTTCTGTCTTCCTCGCTCTAGCTTTTCCCTCTCTTTGCTCATAATTTCTTTCATGTTAAAAAAAATAGAGATTTACAGGCCACACAGGAATCAAGACTTGGAACAGACTTCTAAGGAAAAAGATAGATGCCTCTCTCCAGATGCTGAAAAGTATGAATGAAGAGGCAGACAAAACATTTTGCCAAGCAAGAGAATGAATAGGTATTTTCTACCTATCATCTATATGCAACCCTGAAACTCAATATTAACAAAATTGCAAGTTAGACTCTAGCTAAGCTCAGGCTATAACACCCTAATATCTATTCTTTTCAGTTGGTCAAATTTGTCCCAAAGAGTTCCTTTGGCACTGACTTCCTTCATAGCATGAGCTCACATGAGACAAACTACAAAATGGGGGTAAAATATAGTTCAGTCAATGTGTGACAGTTAAAACCAAACTCCAGGATATCTGTTCATCAAGACCTTCAATCACAGAAGTGGTCCAATGATCAGAACTGAAAGAAAGTCATCAAAGAGATGATGGCTCCTCAAACCAGAGGTCTATGAGTTTGAAGCCACTTTGAATCATGCCAACACAGAGAGACAGAAGGAATATGGAGGCATGAGATGGGAAGAGAACTCTCAGTTCAGAGTGAAGCTTCTTACCAGGTTAGCACATGGAATTCCAGCACAATGAACAACACTTGTAAAGGTTCCCGACATAGAGTTAGTATTGTGTTTCTACACAGTTTGCTTGTGTTAAAGTAACAAGGAACTAGATTTATACCCTTAGGGTGTATGACCTTGGACAGGCCCCCTTCTTTCCCCAGGTATTGCCTGAAAATTTACAAGAAAACTGTGAAATGTTGTTGCTCAGGAAGGGACCAGAGGTCCCAAAAACTCTGCAGGCTATTGCCAGTGGTCTTAGTTACCAACCTTATTAGACAGTAAGATACTATTGTTGAAGATATCTTATATTATGGCTACAGGACATAGAGAAATCAAGCTGTAACTGATCAGAAAATCTCCTGCCAGCTACCTAAATATCATAGTGCCAGAAGAATCTTTTCAGGAGGCTGCGGTGAGGGGCATCACCAATGTTTACATTGAAATGTAGACTATTACTGCTCTGATGGATGATGGAAGACATTCATTAAAGCCATCCCAAGCCAGTGGCTCCCAACATTGAGTTCATTGTCTCATGCCAAACAAGAATGAAGAAACATGGACTAGGACCAGAGTATGAACCTAGATGTAGGAGGAAAACAATGAGAAATAAGTCCTGGGACTTGAGAGGAGTTGTCCCCAAGGATGGAATTCTTCTGTGCTTCTGTGAGTCTTACTTAGCAAACCAGATAAGGACTGGGGTTATCTTTATTGAGAATGTTTACTGAACGTTTCAGTAATGCAGCTGCCTATGTATCTCAAACATTTCCTGTAAGGTGTTCCCTTCTGTAGCCTGTAAATAATTCATATAAACTCACTGGTTCTCAGCTGTACTTGAGAGAGATCATTTTTCTCAGCCTTTTGTTAATTCCCTATCTGTGATGAAGAAATGTTTGTTCATGTCTCCCAGGAAAAAAATCACAGCTTATAGTGACTTGTGATGTATTATATTGATGACTATAATTTTATTCCTCATTACCTCAAGGTCCTCTCATCCTGTGTCTCTCCAATGAATGGCTAATGATATCATAATATTTTCTATCTATTTTATAATGGGCTACTATTTTCAAATCTGTTAAAAACTGACTCAGGCCACAAAGCCAGATACCTTTTCCTAATTGTCAGAAAGTGTTCTATTCCATCTCAAGCCATTGATGATTTTTTCTTCTCTATAAGCTTCCCTCTGTATGTCTTTGTATCTGGAATATTATTTTCTGCATGTATATATCTTATATATCTCTGATATATATATATATATATATTTGAATTCATGTGTTGGTACACATACACTTGTGTGTACTTGCTAGTCCTATCCAGAGACTAGTAAAAATAAAGTAGATTTAAATAAATTTTAAATTAAAATTCAATAATATTGGGGCTGAGAGTGGTGGCCTAAATCCTTTAATCTCAGAAGTCAAGAGAGAGAAGGAAGTGAATTCAGGACCAGCCTGATTTACATTGTGAATTCCAGGCTAGCCAGAGTTTCCTGGTGAAAACCAGTCAACATGGCCTCATGTGTGTATGTGTGTATGAGTGTGTGTTTGTATGTGTGCATGTATGAGTGTGTGTTTGTACGTATGTGTGTGTGTATGTATGTATGTGTGTGTATGTATTTGTGTGTATGTGTGTGTATGTGCCTGTATGTGTATGTATGTATGTGTGTGTGTATGTTTATGTGTATGTGTGTGTATGAGTGCGTTTGTATGTGTGTGTATGTGTGTGTGTGTGTATGTGTGTGTATGTATGTGTGTGTATGTGTGTATGTGTGTGTATGCGTGTGTGTGTATGAGTGTGTGTGTATGAGTGAGTGTGTTTGTGTATGAGTGTGTGTGTGTATGAGTGTGTGTGTGTAATTACACCATTTCTTCTAACTCTTCTCCCTCCAATTCTTTTAATCTCCCCTACTTCTTCCCAAATTGATCACCTTATTCTTATTATTTTAAACACAAACACACACACACACACACACACACACACACACACACACACACCAGAGAGAGAGAGAGAGAGAGAGAGAAAGAGAGAGAGAGAGAGAGAGGGGGGAGCAATTTTAGATAAAACACTCTGCAGAAAGGAATCCAACACAGAGGAAAATAAAAATACCTTGTGTGCTGATTTGGCACAAGGCAGTGACTTTAAAGTTCCCTATCCTCTTCTCCCATAGGAAGGAAATGATTGATAATTTGGAGCTTGAGATTGCCCCACTCCCTTCTTTTTTTTTCAGATGAAATCATTTACTAGGAGAAAACAATTCCAGTTTTACACACACACACACAGATCCGTCTTAGATAATAAAGATTCACAAATGATTTTAAGATGCAAACACTGATGCAATGACATAGAGTCAAGAAAAGTCAAACATAGGGTCATCTTTCACTCAAATAAGTCCAACAGTACTAAACAATATACCAGGTCAAACCAACACCACATTAAACTTAGAGCCTTACAAAACAATTTGCTTCTTTTTCTGATATGAAAAAGATGTCTACTTTTCAACTTTCAAGAGTTCTGAGATAAGCAGATGCCAGTTGCCTCTCTAGTAGCCTAGGGCAGAAAGGGGACTAGGGGAGGGAGACACCAAAGTGGAGCCATTTCTGAGGCAGTTTCATTCATTTCATAAGTACATAGTATCCTGTTCTGATGTTACCTGAGAGATGCTGCCCATGACTTCAGAAACAGAAACAGAGCGAATGAGGGGACAGAGTAAGCAAGGAGCTATGTTCTGGAATATGAAAGGCTCTGCCCTGCAGCCCTTGTCTTGCCTGGAGTCAAGAGGCCTTTACAATGTATTTCATAGGTAAGCTATCTCAGAACCATGTAGATAGATGCTAAGGTAGAGCAGCCAATTCTAGGGTAAGGATTGTGATATTATTATCTGGTGCCTATCATTTCTTTTATAGCACTGTGAGAAGTACAGAGAGAAGGAGCCTGCTATGGAGATGTATGATGAGTAGCTTCTCTCTTAAGCTTAAAGGATACTTTAAGGGTATATAATATAGTGATTTGCCCCTAAAGGTGCCTCTGGGAGGTCACTGATATTTCTGAATCTGTGAATCTTAGACAACTCCGATCAGAGGCTCACATGAAGGTCTATGTGGTTTTCCCTTCTGACAGCCAATCTGTTTTATATTTTCCTGAAAAATGTCCTTTAAGTATGGACCAGTCCCATAGCTTGGCAATAGGGAATGCATAGAGCAAAGGCCAATGTATTTAAGTCATGTTACAGTAAGTTGTTAACATGAGCAAGGTGTGGGGAGAAAACAGGAAAAATGACAAAGTCACAGTCATCATTAGAAAAGAAGAGAAAGAAGAAAACTTTTAACTTAGGGTGGAGCATCAATTATGTCTTAGGAATTTGCCCATTTTTCAGAACTTGCTGGCATACAGCTTAGAACAGTGGTTCTCAATCTTCTTAATGATGTGACCCTTTAATATAGTTTATACATGTTGTGATGATTCCCCAACCATAAAATTATTTTGTTGCGATTTCCTAACTGTAATTTTGCTACTGTAATGATTTGTAATGTAAATATCTGATATTCAGGATATCTGATATGTGACTCTGTGAAAGGGTCATTTGACCCCAAAAGGTCATGACACACAGATTGAGAACTCCTGATCTAGGGTATTCTGGGATGCTAAGTGATACATGCACCTTTATTGGTAAAGCACTATATGTTATACCTGTAAAGTGACCTTTAAGTTTGAGAGAGACCCTACTTCACCATATATCCACAGAAGGCTCTTTTTCTCTATGCTCCTCACATTGCTATAGAAACATGACAGGGTTAATATAGTGACTTTTTGAGACTCTGCTATTCTCACTTCTTCAGAAATGTTCAGTGGGTTCCTTAAATTGGAACAATGTGTCCTTTCCCTAACAGGAGGTTAGCAAGTCCCCTATGTAGCAAATTGCTGGGTTCAGCAAGCATAGCGCCAGTAGTGTTCAACAGGCTGGAAGAGACTGTTTCTTTCCACAAATACATCTCTGTACATCTCACTTGTGCACTGAGGGAGCCTCTGGGTGTGGAGACTAGACTTAAAAATAATGTGCTATCTCATGACCTTTGATGCTCCCAATGGCAAGGCACATGCAAATCATACATATTCTATATCTTATGGAAGAGGGTTATTTTTTGTTTGTTTTTGTTTTTGTTTGCTTAACAGAATACGGTTCAAAGGCCTCTTCAAACTAAATATTTGAAGTTTCTGCATTGGAAGCTCTCTTGATTAGTTGCTGGAGCTGGGTGTTTTTGGTTTCCCAGCTCTTTGATCTACTTCAAAGGTTACTGGGATTTCCAATATCCTCTCAGCTGAGAAAATCCAGAAAGCTGCCCAGCATTGCAGGAGGAAGTAATAAAACCAAGGAGGCCTTGCACCCACACTGAGCATCAAACACTGGTAAGAGATTTATTTGCTACTTTTCAATGCTCTCTCCATGTCTGAGAGCTCTGGAGTCCTACGCTGGGCAGAGACTAGAAGGCATCCATGGTGCTTAATACATTTCTTAAAAACTCCTGGGGCTAGGAAAGGCTGCTCCTGAGAATGGGTTGGAGCAAGGCACCAGATGAATCCTGTGTGGTATTATCAGCACAGCCAGTCTCTAAATGTCACTGTTGGGCTTGCTTTGAGTTAGGGACCAGCAGACATGTTTCTGAAACAGCAGGATATGCCCTGGGATTACCTTTCTCCGTGATAACACTGTCTCTGCTGAGGCCATAGTTAAATGACTGTGTCCAGTGATGGAGAAGGGTTGACTCAGTCAACACCTACTGAAAACAGAATGAGATGCATGGTGAACAGCCACTGCCTTGGTGAAGGGTAAGGAGAGGAAATACTGTGTTGATGTAAGAACACATCTCTTCCTTAAAGAGAGTGAGAGGTTATTCTGGAGCAAAATACAAGGGATGATGACACAGAAGCATAGTCTCAGGTGATCCTAGACACCATGTTCCTATTGGTAAGTCTCCTGAAGTTTTTGTAGTTATAAAGCAAAGAAAAGATGGGCCATGGTAGTTAAAAATGCATTGGAACATCAGGTTATAATAAGTGTATGTGTGTGTTGGGGGCAGGGTCTGCTAGATGCATCAGATGCTATTGAATCGCATTCTTGACCTTTGGCAGGTGAGGGCTAGGGGTCTGAGTCGTATAAGTCTGGAGGCCAGCATCAGGATTAGAACTTCCAACAGCAAATACCACAGGTGATTCATTTTTATCTGGAAAGGAAAAAGAAGGTAAATCTCAGGGAGACTTCTCTTTCCTTGATGTCAATTGTTATTCATCTCATTTATAATTGGGCCTGTCTTTGTGGGAGTATCTATTTATTTCATTAATCTTTTTGGCAGCCATTTAGCTGTGCCTTCTTTGGTATCAAACAGGTATATCAATCCTTGGTCCCATATGAGAACTGGGTCTGGGCCATTCCATTTAAAGGTAAGAGGGTCCTTCCAAATAACTGTGGCATAGTTTTTATTGGTCTCAGCATGCCAAAGGCAGTCAGCAGCAGGTTTGCCATGAGCTTTCACACTTAGAGAATTGAGAACAAACAAAGCATGTTGGAGAGTATTTCTGGGAGACTCCTACTGGTGTTTTATTTTCCATCCTAACACCTATGGTAAATTATTCGTTCCCTTTTTATTGATCTTTGGCAAATTGTTTTATAACCTCCTAGAATGTGTCCTAAGTAGAAAAAATATTACTGGAGACTTCCCCCTCTTTTGTCTTTAAAAGCCAAATTTTTAGATTTCTTAGTAAAGCCAGAGCAGAAGTGCCAGCAGCTGCTTTTCCCACACCCAGAGCGTCATGAAGACACTATTTTAAAATTCCACAGTGTCTGTTTTATAATACTTTGTCCTTGAGGATTACAAGGAATTCTAGTAATATGGGTAATACCAAATTGTCAACAAAACATCTCAAATGTCTGATTGTAACAGTTAGTTTTGTTTATGTTTATCTGTTTAATACTTGGAACAGCAAGTATAAAAATAAAATATAGGCAATAACTAATTGTACTTTTGATTGCTTTTCCTGTTAAAGTAATTGTAACTAGAAAGCCTGTAAAGGTATACAATCACATATTCATATTCCAGGTTTTTAAAATCAGAAATGAGTAACATCTACTTGTCATAATTGATTAGGTATAAGTCCTCAAGTATTAGCACCATTATGAAAAAATTGAGGACACTATAAACAAATTTTGTAATTTGATTTATATACTGTCTAGAAATATCAAATTGTCTCAAGCCATCATTATTAAACATAGATCTATAAAAATGTACTATTTTGTGGTGATGTTATATAACAGATGACTTTTCAAATCTTAATAATGGTCTTATATTTTTAAAATTATATCTATGATTATTAAGCTCTTTTATAACAAGACTGTTATTAGGCCTTTTTCTGATAGTTAAAACTGTAATAAGAATTCTCTCAGTCTCTCAAATAATATCAGTTAATTATTTTTTGATGATAACCAGACTTTTTTCTACTTAGGGCACATTCTAGGAGGTTATAAAACAATTTGCCAAAGATCAATAAAAAGGGAACCAATAATTTACCATAGGAGTTAGGATGGAAAATAAAATATTGCCTGGGCTTATCTACATGAATCTTAACTGATAACTCAGTTATAGTGTTAAACCTTCAGTGAACCTGTGGAGCCAGGCAGGTAATGGATGTTTAGCCACACAATCACTTTCAAAAAATATGTATATAAACATTCTTCATTATAAATCTTTATTTCAGTTTAATTGTTGGTACAAACTTGTAAGGAACTTTGCAATGTGTGGTCATAAATTTAAAAATATGTGAATACTGAGGACAAAAAGATAAGAGGGCAAATATAATGGAGAGATAAAGCAGAACTCTTTGCCTTTTCCCACTTAGGATAGTATATAAAATAGAACCTTTTTCCCTTTCTCAAATAAAATAGAAGTTTTCTTTTTTTTTTTTTTTTTTTTGCATAAGGGACAGCATTTAATTGGGTCTGGCTTACAGGTTCAGAGGTTCAGTCCATTAACATCATGGCAGGAAGCATGGCAGCATCCAGGCAAACATAGTGTTGTAGAGTAAGCTGACTGTTTGCATCTTGATCCAACTCCATCCAGCAGAGAGACTGGCATCCTCAGGCAGCTAATAGGAAGCTCTCAAAGCCCACCCCCACAGTGATGCACTTCCTTCAACAATGCCACACCTCCTAATAATGTCACTTCCCATGGGCCACGCATATTCAAACCACCACACTTTGTTTCTTTTATCCTGGGTATTGAACTTTGGGTTTCATTCATATTTGGCTATAGTGGAACTATATTCTTTTTTTTTTTTTTGAACATGAAATGCTTTTTTATAGCATGTTTTACAAGGGGAGGGGGTAAGAGGGTCCAGGTGGTGGAAAAGTACAAAATCTTCTTGGCCTGTGCCTTGAAACATGTCATGGTCTATATGGTATACTGCCTTGAATTATGATCTACCTGCAGTTCTTCAGAAGATATGGTACACTGCTTGGGTTATGGTCTCCCTGCTATTCTTAAGAAGACATGGTACTCTGCTTTGTGTCTATCTGCAGTTGCTAAGCAGGATCTTGCAGCTGCCAAGCTTCAGAGGACATTGTGCAGGTGGGGAAAGGTAGGGGGTAAGGGTAAGGGCGAGGGTCCTGGCTTCTGGCATCTCCCCCTTCTCTGTTTAGTTAGAGAAGGCTTCTTATGTTCAATCCCAACTATGTGAGTTTTGAATTTGGATGTCTAATTATGGGGGGTCTTAGACAAGTTCACAACCCCAAAACACTGATGTGAGACAAGTCACATCGATGGTCGAAGGCTTTAGGCTGTCGACGATGGGCAACGTCAAGGGACTCTGATGTGGGTGAAAGGAGGGTGAGAGCCCTGTCTTAGGCCATGTAGGCTGCACCCACTCCCAGCACCACGCACTCCTTTTCGGCTGCATTGGGTGGGCCCCTGGGAAGTGGACCTACAATAATCCCGTCATTGGGCTAACTCACAGCCATCCTAGTCTCTTGTAAATGTTCAAGTTACCAACCATTTGTCAGTTTGGGGTGTAATATTGTCATAAAGGAAGGCTCCCCAATGTTAGCGGCCATATCAAGGGTGGCCTTGGTTTAGGAAAAAGCCAATTTTTGTTGTGGTGATCAAGAGGCCAAGCTCTCTAGCGAGAGAAATGAGGGCAAAGCCAGGCATACCAGGAACCCTTCTGGAGGGCGTGGAAGTCTAGGGGTCGACCGTAGTGGGAGGCAGGGGAGCTGACAGCTGTGTCAGTCTCCTTCGGAGTCACTTCTGGATCCTCTGCAATTTTCAGCTGATGGTAATGAACTTCAACTGCCTTCTTGATGGCAGCATCAACCTGGTTCCGTGGACGACAGGTCACGGGCGATGATCTCTGTCTTGCTCAATCTTGATGTCGTGCACACATCCTCTCAATGAGGGTCCGTCCGGATGGGTCCGTGCCTCGAGCCCCACGTCTGGGTGCCACTTGGCCTGACCGGCGGGTCCTGGTTATTCGTGGGGGCGAGGAGGACTGGAACCTGCTATTCTTCAGAAGATATGGTACACTGCTTGAGTTATGGTCTCCCTGCTATTCTTCAGATGATATGGTACACTGCTTTGAGTCTATCTGCAGTTGCCAAGCAGGATCTTGCAGTTGCCCAGCTTCAGGGGACCTTGTGCAGGTGGAAAAAGGTAGGGGGTGAGGGTAAGGGTGAGGCTCCTGGCTTCTGGTCCATCTGGGTTAGAACTTCTAATAGCAGGCAACACGGGTGATTCAATTTTACCTGGAAAGAAAAAAGAAGGGGATTCTCAGGGAGATTTCTCTTCCCTGGATGTAAATTGTTAATCATCGTATTTATGATTGGGCCTGGCTTTGTGAGGGTATCTATTTTTTCCATTAATATTTGTGGTAGCCGGTTAGCTGTGCCTTCTGTGGTATTGGGCAGGCATATCAGTCCTCGGCTCCATAAGGGAACTGGGACTGGGGCATTCCCTTTATGGGTATGAGGGTCCTTCCCCATATCTGTGGCAAAGTTTTGTTGGTCTTGGTGGTGCCCGAGGTCACCAACATGGTCAGCAAGAGATTTGCCATGAGCTTTCAGCTTTAGAGAGAGAAAAGTGAACAAGGCATGATGGAGAGTATTTCAGGGGGATTCCTTCTGAGGGGGTACCATTCCCCCTCTTTTGTTTTTAAAGTCAATTTTTCAGATTTCTTGTAAAATCAGGGCAGAAGCGCCAACAGTTGCTCCTTCCACACTCAGAGAGTCATGAAGGCCTTACTTAAGGATATATAAATCTATATTAATAATCTTTTGTCAAAGGACTTTTATAGCTCCACTGACAATTAATCAGACTATATGATATATCGATTAGAAATAGCTTTTTCTACTTTTTGTGAGATTACCTCTCTTTTGTCAATTAACTGTTGAGGAAGTTAGGGTTTACCTCTCTCTTGAGAATATTGAACAGAGATTTAAATTCTTTTGTGGAGAGCTTAAAATAGTATCTTAGCCAATTTGCATCTCCTAGAAACTTTTGAAATTAATTTAAAATAAATAGACTCCCTTTTTTTTAAATCCTTTATCTGTGTGGGGTTTTTATTGGGTATTATACGTATTTACCTTTCAATGTTGTCTCCTTTCTCATTCTCCCCCCCAATCCCTTATCCCCTACCCCTTCCTCCCAATTTTTGTGATGGTGTGCTCCAAACATCCTCCCAGTCCCATCTCCCTGCTCTCGAATTCCAACACAGTAGGGGATCCAAACTTTTGGGGACCTTGGCCCTCCACTTTCACTGGAGTCTAACAAGGTCACCCTCAATTCCCTATACAGGTGCTTGAGTCCCTCCCTTTGTGCTCTCTGGTTGGTGGTTTAGACTTTGGGAGTTCTGGTTGAAACTTTTGATGCTCCTTCTAAAAAGGACCAACGCATTCATACTTTGGTCTTCCTTCTTCTATGTGAGTTTTATGTGGTCTATATGAAGATTCTTAGAAATTGTGAGCTTTTGGGCTAATATCCACTTATCAGTGAGTGCATACCATGTATGTTCCTTTGAGATTGGGTCATCTCACTCAAGATGATATTTTCCAGCTCCACCCATTTGCCTAGGAATTTTGTGAACTGATTGTTTTTAATAGCTGAGTAGTACTCCATTGTATAAATGTACCACATTTTCTGCATCCATTCTTCTGTTGAAGGGCATCTGGGTTCTTTCCAACTTCTGGCTATTATAAATAAGGCTGCTATGAACATGGTGGAGTATATGTCCCTGTTGTATGTTGAAACTTCTTTTGGGTATATGCCCAGGAGTGGTATAGCTGGGTCCCTAGGTAACGCTATGTTTAATTTTCTGAGATACCGCCAGACTGCCTTCCATAGTGGTTGTACCAGTTTACAATCCCACCAACAGTGGAGGAGTGTTCCTCTTAAATAGAAGTTTTCTTTGTACTTTCTTCTTAGATAGCTTTCATAGAAACCCCCCTACTCCCAATAATAAGCACCACAACAACTTTTTTAAGTGGTCTCAGACTTGCAGGCATAAGTCAGAGCCCAGGAGTTTTTTTCTGAGACAAAACAAAAGCTGCTTACTTAATCTTTGGCTGTTTTTAGAGTGACGTGGTAAGTGACAAAAACTGTAGTTTCTGGCCTCAAGGATCACAAAAGGCAGATCAGCTACAGTGGCACAGCAATCTAGATAGACAAACTTTTATTTTATATTTACCCCAATGTAAAGAGCAAAATTGTATGGCCAATTGTTTTTGTAAGGTCTGTAACCTATCTGATAAACAAATTTGTTGTGGTATTTTTCTGGGTTCCAGGCAATCTAGTATGAGCTCTTAAATGATACATGGTTTTTAAATTGAGCTGTACTTGAAAAATGTAAAAACTAGCAATATATAAAAAGGAACAATTTTAAGCAGTTATAAACCATGAGCTATATCCTGGCTATGAATATCCCAATTAAAAGCCTAATTTTTTTGCATTTTAAATAGTGGCTACAGCACATAGTTCTATTATTTGTACTGAAGCATTGAAACTCAAGAGAGTAAACATGTAATCTAATTATATTTATTGTCTTTTCAATAAATGAGCTGTCTTTTAGTACAGTAAACACAACTTTTATGGGCTAAATGTATAAATTCATAAGAAGTACAAGAGCATGTATAGAGAAAAGCTGTAACAAATTGATCATGTATTAGGCCAAATATCAGTATTTTTAATAACCAATTATATTATTGTTTGCAATAAGGAATATTTTATTAAGTTCTTCCTTAAAATATCTTTGTGATCTTAACCTATAATTTTGTATTATCACAGCAACAGCTTTAAAACAGGATGTTAAAACTTCTTTTGGAAATAAAGAAATATAAATCTATATTAATAATCTTTTTAATCAAAGGACTGTTATAAAACAGCCAACAACTAATTAACATACCTATTAATAACAGCTTTTTCTACTTTCTATAAAATTATTTTTCTTTTATCAGCCAATGGTAGAAAGAAATTAGGGTTTGGATCTCTCTTGAGAACATTAAACAGAGGCTTAAATTCTTTTGTGGAGAGCTTAAAATAAGATCTTAGCCAATTAGCATCTCCTAGAAACTTTTGAAAATAATTTAAAGTAACTAAACTATCTTTTCTTATTTGAATTTTCTGTGTCACAATTTATTTAGGAATATAGCTGAAGTCTCAAACATTGAAAAGATATTGTCTTTGGATGTTTTTGGAGCAACAACCACTCTCCAAAATGTTAAAGCTCCTTCTATAAGACCAAAGGCTTGTATTAAAACCCCTTTAGAGGGATCAACTAATAAGCCAATTGTATAAGAGAAGAAGGTGTTCTTCAGGGCTTTGTTTGATCTTGGATAAAACTCTTACTGAAATCTCTTTTATACATCTGGTTTTTGAATGACTTCAAATTTGAATAACCAGCTTTTATCCAGTTTTTGTTATCAAAGTTATAAATTTGTAATCATACTCAATAATATATAACCAGGACATATAGAACGTATTTATATATTTTAATACCAATTAAGAATAAAAATAAATGCACATCTAAACAATTTTTTCTTAATATTTTTAGCTCTAATTTTAAGAGAAAAGCACCCTTTCACTTATCAAACTGGGAAAAGCCACTCTCAGCTCCCTTACTACAGAAGCCAAAAACTTATTGGCCTCCCTCCAAGAGCAGTTTGTGCCCTACACCCAGCCACAGAGCAGGGTAGCTTCTCAGCCTTTGCTGTGTGAATCGAAACTGTCATTCCTAAGCAAGTCTCAAATTAAATTGAGCAAGCAGTTTTAACCAGTTTTTCTTTTAAACAACAATCATTCAAACAACAAGACAAAGACAGACAAAAGACAAATTGGTATACCAATGACAGACAATAAAGAGAGAAAGCAGGACTGAAAATTGCCCTAGTGAGAGCCAGAGAGATTAAGGCATTTCCCCCCTCCAGATCATCTCCTGCTTCCCAGGAGGGCTCTGTAATAAGCTTTTTGTTTTTCTTTTGTTAACATGCCAGAGAGCTGGCAACTTTTTTTGTTTTCGCCCTTCCTCTCTCTCTCATTTTCAAAGTTTAAATTCTTATCTCCTCCTTAGGAGGTATAACATTTTTTATCAATAGTCCCCTCTTGGGAAAACAACACTAATGAAAGCAAAGAAATTTTAAAGATCCTTCCTTCTTAACCCTAGTTCCCCATGTTCTGAAGATAGTCTCCCGGAGCCATGTCACAAAGAGTGATTGCTTAGAAAATATTTGTCCCATGCCTTGTCTTTAACCCTAATTCCTTGTGTACTGAGTTGACTCACTCCTTGAGTCTGCCATGAATAGTGATTGCTAAAATACCTGTTCCAATGCCCTCTAACTCAGGGCCTTGCTTCCCTGATCCTCCCAGGATTTTCCCACAGTTGGCTGGACTGTGGTATCCTTCTGAATTGAGGCCACTTTGGTGGACCTTGGGATTCATCCTCTTGGATGCTCCTGAGAGCCAAGCCTCTGGGAGTCACTCTAAAAAGTGCTCTGAGATTCAAAGTGCCCTCGTGCACTCCAGGCAGCCACCCTAAACACTCCTGAAAAACTGGTAGGCCTACCTCCCTCTGAAGAGTCAGCAACCTTCCTTTTGCAGTATTCTTGAGCACCTGAATGATGGGGTGCAGAATGTCTCATTTTTAAGCCCCACAATGGTAGCCACGAAAATGTCCTGTCCAGCAGGGCATTAAAGAGGAGTCCAGGGTGATCACCACAAAGAGAAGATGGGGGGAAACAGGCAAAGGCAAAGAAAGGTGATCTGTCTATATTCTGATCAAATTGACAAATTTACTTTTTTCACACAGGGTTATATGCACATAGAGGCAGGATGTGAGGAAGGAGATGATGCAGGAGCATAGGTGTTCAGAGTGAGTACATATATCTTCCAGTACAGTGTCAGTTGGGTAAAGGTTCAGGGGACAGATAATTATGTCTCCACCTATGATTCACTTGTCCTTATCTATGTTGGTACTATAAACCAAGGCTACATATCTACAAGATCTATGACTATTTAGGCTGGCAATTTTCCACCAAAGCTACTTGTTTACAATATCTTATAGCTATCTGTTTCAGTGTTTTTCCACAGAGACCCAAGGCTTTGTGTTTAACAGGCATGTATGTCTGGCCTATTGCAGATATTTAGGCCTATGTGTGTTTTTAGGCCTTCAGTGTATAAGGAGGGCTGCTCTTGACATTTCTGAACCTACTTGACTTTACCAAGTTTCCTGGCACAGTCCGCTGCCCCACAACTTGTTGTTATTAACAAGTGTTTTTTGCATAGATGGGTAGCTATTATGGTAAGATGTGCATCTTTTGAAAATATTTTCCAGGCCTGTATAAAGTACAGTAGGGACATGGTGAGCATTTCCTCTGTGAATCTCTGAGGCAATCCTTCACCAAAAGGAAAGCACTTCTTGAGTACTGCACAAGTAGAGGGATGAGGAGCTGATTCAGCTCCACCAGGCTACTCATTCCAACATATCCATGTGTAGATCCATCTTACTGAGTACATCCTCAATTATATAACTACTTTGTGTCTCTATTAGTTAAGGTTTATGTTTCTGTGATAAAACACCATCTCCAAAAGCAACTTAGAGAGGAAAGGATTTATTCAGCTTATAATTTTCAGGTCATACTCTACCATTGAGGAAATCAAAGCAGGAACCAAGAGGTAGGAGATGATGCGAAGGCCATGTAGGAATGTTCCTTTTTGGCATGCTTCCTATAGATTGATTAGCATGCTTTCTTATAGGAACCAGGTCCAACAGCCCAAGGAGCACTGTCTACAGTAAGCTGAGCCCTATGATATCAATCATCAATAAGGAAATTCATGTCATGCTTTCCCACTGGATCATTTGGTAGGGTTATTTTTTTTCTCAATCAAAGCTCCCTCTTTTCAAATGACTCAAGCTTATATCAAATTGATGCAAAACTAGCCAGTATAGTGTCATTTAACAATAGTGGAAATGGATATTAGGAATGTTTAAAGGCTTAGCAGGCACTCAATAATTTTATAGAACAGTTAAATAAGTATTTCTTGTGTATAAAACCTCATTCTATTAAGGTGAGGAGACAGGAAACAATTGAGAATCTCCTAATTAGAACAAAATAAACCTTGAGGGTATTTGGTAAACACATGCCCAACTCTTAATATGAAAACAAGTATTTTGTCCATGAGCAAAATCTACTGTGGGTAAAGATTTGAGGGAATCAATTATGACATAAAACATAATAATGTATTTGCTTCCTAATTGCATACCCACTTCCTTGATGGGAACCTTATAGCAATTTGGATATAATTCACAAAACAGATGACAGTCTAAACATCTGAGTGTCCTTTACACTCATTCTGTTGAAGAAGAGCTGTAAAACTGGCATAGGACCCTACATTTTGGGGTTTTACATTCTAATAAAGGAAACCTTTTTAGTAGAATTGAAATAAAATGGTTTCATTCTTCATTAAACTCCATACCTTGAGTGTCAGTGACTCACATAGTTCTTTTAAATAAATCCTGTTACGGTTATTCACACAAGCAGGTGTATTATTGCTTCTGCAGCTCATTAGCCTACCACAAGTTCAGGAGGACAAGGGGTAGCATGTCAGGAAGACAGTGTTTCTAAGCCCCATCTTTAGAGCTCTTTCTCCTCCTCTTTCCTATGATGCTCCTTGAGTCTCAGGGAGGGGTGATCTAGATTTCTAATTGAGAATTCAAAATCAATGATTCTACTCAAAGCAGTTTGTCCAGTTATGAACCTCTATATCAACTGTATTAACAAAAGTAAGCTTCTCTGTCTGAGATTGAGAGCAGCACTTATCTATGGAATAAACACAAAAATTTAGAAGCTTTTTGACACCACGTCCATTTAGCAGAACAACACTGATAGGTTTTGTCCTAGAGATTACAGTCTCCCCAGCTCTGTACCTTTGATGAAGCTTACAGTCCCAGGCAAGAATTTTCTCTCATGGATCAAGACTCAAATCTAATCACAAAGGAGTTGGCTATTCCCATTCCTACATGTCACTATTGGACCATTGGATATATCTTGCCTGTGTAGCTGGTATTTGATTTCATAGAATTTATAGTGAAAAGGTTTTAGTAAGGAAAAATTTAACTGGTAATTTATGTGGAATATTTGAGAGTGTGAGCAGTAGATTGCTAAATCATGGCTTCATCATTTTAAACAAAATTCTTAATAGTTTTATAACTGACACCATAACCATATCCACTGGAAACAGTACAGCTATTTGGCACAGTTCCAGCTGAACCCAATGCTGCAATAGCTGTCACACTGTCTCTCACTTTTGGGTTTTGTCTCTGCATGTGGCATTCTTGGGAACTTTCTGCATTATGATTCATTTTATGCCTTTTCCTGAGACAAATTATGTCTGAGTCATTTTAGAAAAACTTTAAATTTAACTTTATCTGATTCTGTTTGAAAGGCTTTTTATACTCAGGAGATCATGACAAGCACAGATAATGAGACCCAACTCCATGAATCTTCTTGTGGTGTCCACCAAATCGTATAGCTAGTGAAGGATAGACAGAGACAATTGACAAACTATGACTGGCCAGGAGAATTGGTTATGGATACAAGGTTTCCCTTTTCAATATGCTTAGAGCTCTGTGAAAATGGAGGTTAAAGATAGGGGGCTCTACAGTGTATACTGTTGTAATAATAGAAGAACTCAGTAAATATGATAGAATGACTAAAATAAACTCTTCCTACTTTATAGTATAGATGATTAAATAACATATTAAAAAGAGCTAGGTATTTGTTTAGGGTAATATTTATATTGGCGGCACCCAATCTGGCTTGTAGTTATGGGCTGTCATCTTCCCGACTAGGCAAGGCCTGACTGAGATCACGAGTGACTGGGTGTTCTTGCTGCTGCTCGGCTCCGGCTGCTGGCTCAGGCAGGCCAGAAGCACTGGCACTGCCACCCACGGGATGCCATTGTGGGAGATGGCTCTGCCAATCTCCCACACTGTCTCCACAAGACTTGCCTGAGCCCAGACCATCCTGCTATCCATGCAGTACCTGGTAGAAATGAGACTGTAATGCTTAATATCATCCAAAGGCTTTATATAATTAGAAATGCTCAATAAACAAGATGCTCATACAATTGGAGTTGTTTCCCAATATCTAACCTTATGATATAAATTGTTACCCAGGACCATCCTGGACACAAGCGTGGTTCTCCATGGCTTCTACCTTTCCTTCTTTTCCTAGCTCCTCCACCTCCTCTCCTTCTGACTCCTCACTCCACCTACCTCTCATACAGCCCAATCGCTGAGGTTTATACAAATGCAGTGGGATGATATCCCACTACAGGAATTAATATTTGCTATTCATAAAAACACACCAGTTCAGGTATTTTCTGTTCATCTGGAGTGGTTTAAAACTTGAAATACTGCCAGTCTAAAAGCACACTTTTTTTTCCTTTTTTTTATTTTTAAATAATTTATTTTTTTCTCAAATTGTAATTCATTTACACAGTGTTATAAACACAGATAGACAGGATGTGGGGAAGGGGATGACACTGGAGTGTGGGTGTTCAGGGGGAATGCAGATATCTTTCAGAACCAGGTATCGGCTGGGTGAAGGTTCAGGGGAAAGGTCACTATGACTCTGCCTATGACTCACTTGTCCTTATCTAAGTTGGTCTTGTCCGCCAAGGCTAACTATTTACAAGGTCTATGACTACTCAGCCTGGTATTTCCACAAAAGTTGCCTATAAAAGTTTACAATAGCTTATAGCCCTCTGTTTCAATGTTTTTCCACAGAGACCCAAGACTTGGTGTTAGTATACATGTATGACAGGCCTATTGCTGATTTTAGGCCTATGGCTGATTTTAGACCTTCAGTGTGTTATCAGGGCTGCCTCTGACATCTCCTCTCTTCTCTAAGTATAGAAGGGTTGTGGCGATTCTAATCTTGTGAAGGCGAGGATAGAGGCCTGACCTCCAGTACTTGAAGGGGACCTTGAAATGGCTCTGGTCCCCCTGTCCTTGTCCAGTGAGACATGAGGGCCATACTCATCCTGATGTCTTTTTCCTGGAGAGGGGATACTTTTGACATCAATCCCTATGCAGTCAGGCTTGTCCCTCGGGAACCCACCCAGAGAGATATTTTTAACTTTTATTTATATTCCCTTGCAGTGCTTAGCCACACAGCCCAAGCAAGATTTCAGATCGTCAGTCAGAGGGGGTTCTGGGTGGCCCCTCTCTGCTTGGTCTAGGGGCAGAAGTCCCCTCTTTTAGGTTGGGTGGAGATGGGTTTTGGGAACACCCTGTATAAAGTAACAACCTCATCTTGAGTCTCGTGGTCCTCCATAGCTAACTTATGATAATGTATCTGAGTAGGTTTTGCTACCAGATTATTTATCTGTTGTTTCACAGGGTTAGTCAGCTTATTTGAGGACCAGGGACCAGCAGAAATAAGCAAAAAGAACCCAACTAATGGTTCCAAGATGGGAGGAAGTAGGGTTGACAACCTTGGAGAGGCTGCAAACCAATTCTTGTACCAGCATTCATCTGTCTCTTTCTCTCTCTGATTTTTCTCAGGGCCTTCACTGACCTATTTCATGCTCTCTTTAACCCTCCCTGTCTTGTCTGTGTAAAGGCAACATTCTTCTTTAAGGGCTGTATACAGTCAAGAGCTGTACACAGCCTTTTCTATTGTAAAAGAGTAAATCAAGTCCAATAAGGATCTTTGTGATTTTTGGAGGTCTCTTCAGACAGCGAAACGAGGGATTTCTTCAGATTAGTGATGTCAGTCTCTAGCTGTTTGATATCCTTGTCGTTGGCCCTTCAAAGGTCTGAGTAGTATCAGTTCAGAGGCCAGCATCTGGATTAGAACTTCTAACAGCAGATATCACAGGTGATTCATTTTTACCTGGAAAGGAAAAAGAAGGGAATTCTCAGGGAGATTTCTCTTCCCTGGATGTCAATTGTTATTCATCTTATTTATGGTTGGGCCTGGCTTTGTGGGGGGTATCTATTTATTTCATTAATCTTTTTGGCACAGCTAACCAGCTGTGCCTTCTGTGGGTATCAAACAGGCATATCAATTCTTGGCCCCATAAGGGAACTGGGTCTGGGCCATTCCCTTTAAGGGTAAGAGGGTCCTTCCCCATATCTGTGGCATAGTTTTCATTGGTCTCGGTGGTGCCGGAGGCAGTCAGCAGCAGATTTGCCATGAGCTTTCAGTTTTAGAGAGTTAAAAGTGAACAAGGCATGATGGAGAGTATTTCAGAGGGACTCCTTCTGGGGGTATACCTTACCCCTCTTTTGTTTTTAAAGCCAATTTTTCAGAGTTCTTGTAAAATCAGGGCAGAAGCGCCAACAGTTGCTCCTTCCACACTCAGAGAGTCATGAAGACCCTATTTAAAGAAATATAAATCTATATTAATAATCTTTTATCAAAGGCTGTGTTATAGCACAGCCGACAACTAATCAGACTATATATGGATTAGTAATAGCTTCTTCTACTTTTCGTGAGATTACTTCTCGTTTGTCACTTAATTGTTGAGAAGAATTAGGATTTACATCTCTCTTGAGAATATTAAACAGAGACTTAAATTCTTTTGTGGAGAGCTTAAAATAAGATCTTAGCCAATTAGTATCTCCTAGAAACTTTTGAAAACAATTTGAAATAAGTAAACTCTCTCTCTCTCTCTCTCTCTCTCTCTCTCTCTCTCTCTCTCTTTTTTTTAGACCCTTTATCTGTTTTTTTTTATTGGATACTTTACATATTTACCTTTCAATGTTATCTCCTCTCTCATTCTCCCCCCAAACCCCTTACCCCATAGCACGGGGCGTGGCCTCTGTTGAGAATCCGGGATAAAACAGAAGTGTGTGACTGTTTGGGGGCAGGGCTGATTTTTAATCTTTGCTTCCTGGATTTGAAGCAGGTTCCAGGTGAAAGTCTTGAAGATGCTTGAGAGCCTGGTCTGTGCAGTGTGCAAAAGGACTTGTAGGTGTCTATTTGTTCCCTCTAATGGGGCGAGAGGAGGGAGAAGGTATCTTTCCTTCGGAACTGTAAAGTGATGCAGGACCTAATGGGCAGAGGCAAGCAACACTGAAGCAGGAAGGCACCTAGTAACTGAGGAGGAAACCCGGACTATGGGGGAAAGGATGGGTGCACAGGCACTGCTTGGGGCCCGGGCAGGGCGAGGCCTTGGGAAGCAAGGTGAGTTTCTCTTAGGAGCACAGTTTGGGAGTTAGATTTTCTTCCTCTTGGGTTGGAAGGAGTCGAGGTATTGGAGGTCATGAGAGTGGTTGTACTCATGCCTGTAGGAAAGAGCAAATGCAGGTGGCTTTGGTTGGGCACTCTGTCCTTGTCACCATGAGCCAGCTGCCTCTGTGCTTTGTCATGAACACTAAATGAGCTCATTGTAAGCAAGGGCAGAGGGAGGCTGCCGAACTGACTGACCAGAGGGTGAGAAGAAGATTTTTTACCTAAGATATGGGGGAGAGAGAGAATAGTTAGAGGGTTTGGGAAAGTCCAAAGTAATTATGGCTACTTCTGTGGGAAGAGAGCAGAGCGGCAGACTGGCAATGGTTGTCTCTCTTGAGAGCAAAGGGAATAACTGGAAAAACCTTGTGAGTTATAAAGTGTGTGATGTGTGTGTGTTTGTGTGTGTGTGTGTGTGTGTGTGTGTGTGTGTGTACGTCCTGTGAGTTGGAACAGCCTGGAAGTTTAGGGTAGAAGGAGGAGGGCTTGAGGGCCCTGTGTCTTTGGTAGGAACCTTGTATCTCAATAGGCAAGTGGCTTTTCCTGGCAGACAGAGGTTTCAGAGGTCCCTGAGGAAAGAGGGTGAACTTTTGTCTCTCCCTTCAATTCTACAGTGGAGCTTGAGGTGAGACAAGACTTCATTTTGAACCAAGTCAGTGGGCCTGCCCACTTTTTGGGATTCTTGGAGATTTCCTTTTTGGACCTAAAACTCAGGATGATCCGGAATGGCTTCTTCAGTTGGTGTTCTGTTGATATCTCTGAGGTTGAGTTGGGGATCATCACTGTCCATTCTGAAGGTGTTTGAGGCTACGTGGCTGCTCGGTCCCTTTTCTTTTTTGTTTCTCTTTTTCACATACCATTACAGTAAGTGGCTAGTTTCTTATTTCAAAACACAGCATATGTTTTATGAACACTGTGTTCCTAGTTTCTGATAGAACTAAATTGGCCACGTGATGGAAGGCCGCCTTTATTGCCTCTTTGATTTGTGGTTTCCTTGCTAGTTAGAATGTCATTTTGGAGCAAAACATGGAATGTACAAGTTAAAGTTTTTCATTTTTTTTGTTTGTTTGTCCTTTTGGTTTTAAGATTGTATCTATCTCACTATGTGACCTTGACTGTTTTCACTTCTTAACCCATTGCTCCCACACTCAGACACCCTTCTGCTTCAGCCTCTAGAGTGCTAATGGATACAGACATGCAAACCCTTGCTCAGCTTCTAAGTTGTAGACCATTGCTTCCCAGCTAGGCAATAATAGTGGTAGTGGCATTAATTTAAATGTTTCAAAAGCCTTAACAGAAAGTGTGCACATTTACCCACAAAAAGTTTGCAAAGGTTACTCTATATCTTTCTGTCTCCTTCCACATATATTCTCTGGATTGAATGCAGTTTAGATGCTAGCATTTGCAATTTAAGCTACTCAAAACATCTTCAAACTGTTGCTTCAAAGGGGAAAATGAATTTTGACTTTACAGATCATTATGGGAGGGAAAGTGATTGAAGAGAAAGGGTGTATATGTAAACTTTATTAATGTTTTTTTTATATATGTGGGTGCCCTTGCATTTGAGACATAGATATTAAAACTTAGAATATCACGTTGGTGTATTTTTTCCATTGATGAATATGCAGAATCTTATTCCAGTTCCCTCCCCTTGTTTAGTTTTGGTTTGAAGTCTAGTTTGCCAGATATTAGAATGGCTATATCAACTTGTGTCTTAGGTTCATTTACTTGAACAATCTTTTCCCAGTCTTTTACACTGAGATATTGTCTATCTTTGTTGCTGAAGTCTATTTCTTGTATGCAGCCAAAGAATGGATCCTTTATTTGCATCCATTTTGTTAATCTGTTCCTTATTATTGAGGAATTGAGGCCACTGACACTGAAAAATATTAATGACCAGCAACTGACAATTCCTGGGGTTTTTGTTTGTTTACTTGTTTGTTTGTTTGCTGTTGTTGTTGGTGGTGATGATGGTTGTGTTTGTGTGTGTGTGTTTCCCTTCTTTTGGTTTTAGTGCTATGATGTCAGGCACTGCGCGCGCCTAGGGGTCGCAGATGCGGGTAGAAGTGCAGCAAGACCGGGCGGAGATGTCCCGGGAGAGCGGCGGGCGGCATCACTCTCTGCTACAAGTGGCTCCTGAGTCTTGAGAACAGATATGCTGGACGCTGAGGGCCAGATGAGATGCTGGGGCTCCAACAAAAACAGGCGGAGAGAGTCCCGTGTGCCACAGCTCAGCGAGAGTGCGGCAGCTTGTGGAGACGCTCTGAGAACCTCAGCTCTCAGGAGAAAGTGTCCCACAGCTCGCTAGCCCTCTCCTACTCCTGCCCCTTTGCATGGGGTTTGGCTTATGCCATGAATCCAAGATTTCCCGAGACATGTAGAGTTAAACATGTCAAGATTTATTGTCACGACGGCGGTGGTTTGGATGGTAAAAAGGCTCTCCCAAAACATGTCGGAAGGTGTTTGTTTTTATATTGGAAGCGGGTGGGGCTTCAGGATATGTGACCTAGCAAGGGCTTTACACTTGGGCTCTGGGTTTTGGGGGCGTGGCCAAACACCCAGCATTTTACTGTCCCACATCCCACTCTTTATTCTTTCATAAAAAAGAAGGGGGGGCATCTCTGAAGGTGGAGTCATGTGACAAGTGACTCTCATGTGAGTCTCTCTGTGGGAGGGATTGTTGAGGGCTTGAAGCTGAGAGTCAGATGGTTTGGGAAGGTCCGAAGCACCTACTGCATCAGAGGCTAGTCTCAGAGTCTAGAGGCGGTGCTTCTAGGGCCTTACTACCAGGTTCTCTGGCCTCTACAGCTCACTGCCCCACCATTCCCTCTCTTAGGAGAGGTGTCACCTGTGATGAAATTTTTGGATGAGGAAGTCAAAAGAAAACACCACACAAGTCGGGGGTGTAGTATAATCAAGTCAAGGGTAATGGGAATTGAGGGTTGGAGTTGGGACAGCAAGGAGTCATTGAATCAATTAAATACATATTGTGCAATTTGAGAGTAATGACATCTGATTAATCTAAATAGACATGATTTCTTCACTAACACATCACTTCAACTATGTGACTTTGGCAAGAGTTCATCTGCAGTTGGTATCGAGTATCTCTGGGTCTACAGTCAGATGAGATGACTGGAAAAGACAGCTTGTCAGGTTCCAGGAGATGGCGCTGTCTCGGCATCAGCTCGTCTCTGGAGTCTGTGGTCTGACGAGAAGTAGGAAGCTTGTCTCTGTTGGATCTGTGGATATAATCACAGGGAAGCAGCATCTCCGGCAGGGAGATGTCTGAAAGTTGAGCATTGAATCACTCTTGGAAAGCCAAAGGTGTTTGAGGAAATCGGATGGCTGAAGGAGAAAACATTGTCTTAATAATATCTGGGGTAATCATTCACAGTTTGTCTGTGAAAGAAATTTAGTTGTTAATTAAAAGCTGAAAGGTCGTGGTCAGCATGTTGATTTAACCTGTGGAAGTAGATTTAGATGACTTTCAAACCTTGAAGAAATTTTAAAACTTGAAAAAAATTTTGAGAATATATCATGAGTGAAAAGGAGACATTTAAACAAAAAGCAAAAAAATTTGGGTTGAAAAGCACAAACACTGTTGTTTTAGGCATTCCTGTTAGGGGAAAAGGCATTAATGGCGGGAAAGCATGAACATTGTTGTGGGTATTCTTGTTAGGGAGAAAAGGTTAATACTAGAAGTAGTGGAGGAGAGGCCTGTTCTGCCATGTGGTGGTTGAGCTACCACGTGGTGGCTGGGTGTTCTAGCAGAGAGGCCAAGGAATTCCCCCTGTTGTTTTTCTTAGAGAAAAGAAAGGCTAACTTTGAAGAAAAGCTCAAAGCAATTGATATGGGTGTTTGATAGGATAGTTAGAAGGAGTGAACGGCTTGTGTGAAACTGAGTGATGGCGGGGAAACACCTAGAGGCTAGCACCTAGAGTCAGCAGCTTGCTGTTCTGTCAGAGGGGGAGGGGAGGACAGGCAGCGGCAGTTTCTCTATGCTCAGCCTGGAGTTTTTAGTTGTGAGAAAGAAACTGTAAGGTAAACAAAGGTGAAGGGGTGCAGATTGAGTCTCAGACCCTCTGCTATCAGGCAAGCCAGTTGGGCTATAGCTGGCTGCAAATGACCTAGAAGATGAAGTGGGGAAGGGGGGAAGTAGGGAGCCAGCCCTCTTGCTACAGGCGAGTCAGCTGGGCTGTAACTAGCCAGCAGCAAATGGCGGAGGAGTGGCGGGAGTTTATACTAGGCTAGTAGGCAGAGCGTGAAAAGTTAACCCTTGGGGGAGAGGCAAACCTCTTGGCAGGCAGAGCGCAGGAGATTTTTTTGGGGGGGGAGGGGTAAAGAATGGCGATTAAGGAGTCTCCGCCATTTTGTGGGGAACACATGGAGAGAGAAACTTAGTTTTTTGAATTAGGTGGAAGTTAGATTGTAGTTAACAATTAGAGGAAAGACTTTAGCCATGAGCACGAGAAGGAGGGAGGAGGTAGAGGGTGGGTGGACAGAGGTGTAACTCACGGTTTTAGCAGGTGCCAGTGGGGAGAGCTTCTGAGCTGGCTCTGTGTCCATCATCCACCACTAACCAGAGGGATATGGTATCTCGTGTGTCTTGGGAGCACACGGGCGTGGAGTTGTCTACGTCTCTTCTCTGGAGCAGATGTCTCAGGGGGGCGGATATCATTGTAGATGCGGGTGTAGAAAGCTTGGCATTTGGGTAGGAATGAACTAGTCAGATCTCAGTGGGCATTTGCATAAGACTCCCGTATCTATGCTCTGGGCCCTAAACGCCACGGGGGGAGAGTGCAGCAGGGCAGAGATCTTGGAGACGCATGGCTGTGTGTCTGAACACGCTAGCCTGTCAGCTTCTATTTCCAGGGTCTGTGGTCACGCAGTAAAATAGAAACGAGAGAGCATACTCAGGGCATGCACTGGGGAAACAGGAGTCTAGACGTTGTGTCCCAGTGGAAGTGATTCTTTCATTCGTGGAGTTTGAGCCACGTTGGTCGTCAGATATCGGGCACTGCTCGTGCCTAGGGGTCACAGGTGTGGGCAGAAGTGCAGCAAGACCAGGCAGAGATGGGTGGCATCACTCTCTGCTACAAGCGGCTGCTGAGTCTCGAGAACAGATATGCCGGACGCTGAGCGCCAGACGAGATGCTGGGGCTCCAACAAAAACGGGCGGAGAGTATCCCGTGTGCCGCCACTCAGTGAGAGCACGACAGCATGCGGAGACACTCTGAGAACCTCAGCTCTCAGGAGAAAGTGTCCAGCAGCTCGCTAGCCCTCTCCTACTCCCGCCCCGTCGTATGGGTTTTGGCTTACACAATGAATCCAAGATTTCAGGAGACATGTAGAGTTAAACATGTCCAGATATATTGTTACGACAGCAGTGGGTTTGGATGGTAAAAAGGCTCTCCCAAAACATGTCGGCAGGTGTTTGTTTTTATATTGGAAGCGGGCAGGGTTCAGGTTAAGTGACCGAGCAAGGGCTTTACGCTTGGGCTCTGGATTTTGGGGGCATGGCCAAACACCCAGCATTTTACTGTCCCACACTATGAGATTATTTCATGAGCTTTTATGGTTGCAGTTAATCCCCTTTATTTGGATATTTCCTTCTAGATCTTTCTGTAGTCCTGGGTTTGTGGATAAGTATTGTTTAAATTTGACTTTATCATGGAATATCTTGTGGTTGAGCAGGGGATCTCTACTGGAGTAGGTGGCTAGATTCTAGTGGCCCTTGTGGTCTGAGTTGGCAGCTGGTCTTCTGGCTACTGGGATGGCCTCTAGTAGAGCAGGGAGTCTCTGTCCCATTTGGGAAATTGGATTGGGAGATTAGGAGGACAGGAAGAGTGATAGGTTGGGCAGCCACTGACAGAGTGAGAGAAAGGGGGAGTTCATCGGTGGATTGGCTACTTGGACTTTTAGCAGCCTTCATGATCTCCTGTAGAGACTACATAGAAGTCTTAAGAAGACAAAACAAAGGCTGGGTTCCAAAAATAGCTACATAAAAATTCTGACATGGCACAAACGAACAATAAAACATTGTTAGAGCCATGTAAGTCTTCTCTTGCTCCCTCAGTCTGTCATTACTGTACAACGTCCTTCTGGCATTAACAGTTCTTCAAGTCTCTGCTACAGGCTACCTTCACACTTGGTCCCTGAGGCAATCGTATTGATGTAAGTCAACTCTGGCTCTGTAGGATGAATAATGATGAAGTGCTTTGATAGAACAGGAATAATAACATTAATGTACATCAGTCTCCTGAAATATTCTTCTGATACAATGTAATCCAGCAGTAAACACTGAGGGAGAAATATAGGAAGTGGAGTGGGGAGGATAAAACCCTATTATATGATGCTCACATGTAAAGCTTTGCATGCAGCAATGTGCAATGTGTTTACTATGTGACAGGATGCCCTTTAGACTCTGATGGTGCTGTGGGAAGCTACAAGAACAAGAACAACAACAATAACAAAAATTCAGAGACTACTAAAAAAGACTAGATCAGACAGGGCTTATGTTCTAGACAACTACGCACAATTAATGTTAATACTCACAGGGAGTAATGAAAGCGATAGCCACTAGAGGGTGCACTTTGCTGTCTGAATGTTATGAATCTACTTGGTGCTTTGAATCAGATTAATGCTGTTGAGTTGGAGACACATCACTAAAGAAAGATGTGTTTGGATGGATTTGGTAGGTTTTCACTCTTCCTATCTCTTGCCTCCTATTTTTAATTCTTTTCTTTTTTACTACTGCTTGTGTGTTCAGAGAATAGAGTTAACACATGCTAAGGAGATGTGATGGCTTGGTGCATTAGAGAGCTACGTATTCCAAATTACTTTAAATTTATTTATTACTATATTTTATGTGTAAGAATGTTTGGCTTGCATGTACGTATGTGTATCATGTACATATCTGAAGGCGGCATCAGATCCCATGGAACTGGAGTCAGAAATGATTATAAGTCACCTCATGGGTGCTGGAACTGAAACCTAGGTCTCCTAGAAGATCAGCCAGTGTGCTTAACTACTGAACCAACTATCTAGCCCCTACTTTCCAATTCATGTTGCTGTTAAACAAAGAGTTCTGGATAAATAATCCCTGTAGCATAGGTGACTGAGGTTGTCTATGTGATCTTTATTTTTTTGAACAATAAAACATTTATTATCGGAATTAGGCATTTGTTCTTGTTGGGTTTTATTTGTTTTGCTATTACTGTTGTTAACTAGACACAGTCTGGAGTAATAGTAACTTTTTAAAAAATGTTAATCAAAGGCTTTATAAGTTTGGTAATGCTCAATAACAAGATGCCCATACAATCAGAAGTGTAACCCAATACCCAACCTAGATATACCAACTATCTTTGACTGGCAGAGACATGCAAACATCTGCCTCCATGTCCCTCCCACCTCATCTCCTAGCTTCTCCTCTCCTTTTCCTCCTCCTCTCATTACTCCTCCTCTTCCTCTCCTTACTCCTCCCAACTTCGCTCCTCCTACATATCACCCTTCCTGTTAAGATAAAATTTTGCTCTCAAAATACAATTAGAGCATAACTATACCAATTTGTATCAGTAAGGTACAAGATAGACCTAATATCCAGTCTATCATTTTGCTGACTAACCAGAACCTCTGTCATCTCTCCTAACTAAAAGACTTATTTCTGAACCTGGCTTTTTTCTTGGCTTTAGAATGAATGTCAGCTGAAAACCATCCTCTCAAATCTTTTCTCTCAAAGTAAATAGCCAGGATTGGCTATGAGACTGTAAGTCTTCAACCCCATCAGAATTCCAGAATGACTGAATTAACTGAAATTATGGGAAGTACAAAGCATAGCTTCTAAAACTTAGCCAATTCATAGAGACCGCTGAACACCTAGATAGTCCCTATACTACAAAATGTTGGAGCATCCGATCTTCAGCCTTCAGGCCCAGGATCATCTGACAGACCTAGTGATGCAGAATTATTAAGTGCTGATTACTCTGTTTTGGCAGATATAATCAGTCAACTATTCTGCAAGTGTGTCCTTTTCAGGACAGTAATTTGTCTGTAGATGAAAAGAGGCAATTCTTGCATAATGGTTGTCTCACCACAACTGGAGTAACTCCAAAGATGCTGAATTTCTTCTTAGAATCCAAGACAGAAAGCTGTCAGGAGCAGACAGGTCTCTACTCAAAATGAACCTTAATATGGAAATGTTTGTAATGTCAATTCTGTGGACTTCTGATGTTTTGAAAACCAACTATCCATGTAAAGCAATCTGGATTGTTGTCTGTTGACTCCTCTCAGCTATTTCTAAATAAAATATAGAAAACCTCCTAACAATAAACTCAGAGCTATGAATTGTCTATAGGCCCTTAACTCACAGGTTAACCATCTCAAATCAGTTAAAAAAGTTAAAGAAGGACTGGGTCTAAGCCTTGTATTCCTAAATGTCTTATACAGGCACAATGCCTATGAGAGTAACAATATTAATCTCACTTTTATATCAATAAGAAACTCGTACAAATGAAAACCTTAAATTTGAAATCAAAGTAAATTTTGTACCATTTAAGAAAGTATAACTTCAGCTTAATAATAAGTATATAGATTTCAAACAATAGGTTATGGCTATGCAATAAATCCTAGCTATTCCTCCCTGTTCCATCAAAACCACTACTTTTCCCTAGAAAGACAGCCACCTCAGTCCCCAAGCCCAGGGAATAGAGGTGTCAACTCTTCATTAACTTCTTCAAGCTAATTAGAGGCATTGAGATGTTAGAAGAGAGGCAGGGGAAGAGTAAGTTGATAAGTCTCTGATGCTGTGTCTTCACTGCATCCAGCTGAAATTCCAGGACATCAGAAGTTCTAGCAGGTCTGCTGATCTTGTTTGATGAGTAGATCCACCAAGGCTGTGTATTCTGAAATATACAGTTCTCAAAACAAATTTTAGTATCAAGATATTTTTGTTTGAATTCTGGAATCTCGTCTTCCAGTGGCCTGTCTGTCATATCTAATCCATATAAATCTAGGAGTTTCTATGAGGGTGTGCTCCTACCATCCTCCCATTCCCGCCTCACTGCTCTCAAATTCCCCAACATTCGAGAGTCCAAACTGTCCGGCAACAAGGCCCTCCACTTCCACTGATGCCTGACAAGTCCACCCTCAACTACCTGTACAGGTGGAGCCCTGATCCCTCCCTTTGTGTTCTTGGGCTGAAGGTTTTAGAATGGCTACTCCAGCTTGTTTCTTAGGACCATTTGCTTGAAGAATTGTTCTCCAGCCTTTTACTCTAAGGTAGTGTCTGTCTTTGTCACTGAGGTGGGTTTCCTGTATGCAGCAAAATGCTGGGTCCTGTTTAGGTATCCAGTCTGTTAGCTTATGTCTTTTTATTGGGGAATTGAGTCCATGGATGTTAAGAGATATTAAGGAACAGTGATTGTTGCTTCCTGTTATTTTTGTTATTAGAGTTGAAATTATCTTTGTGTTGCTATCTTCTTTTGGATTTGTTGGAAGAGGATTACTTTTTTGCTCTTTCTAGTGTATAATTTCCCTCTTTGTATTGGAGCTTTCCTGCTAATATCCTTTGTAATCTTGGGTTTGTGGAAAGATATTGTGTAAATTTGGTTTTGTCATGGAATATCTTGGTTTCTCCACCTATGGTAATTGAAAGTTTTGCTGGGTATAGTAGCCTGGGATGGCATTTGTGTTCTCTTAGGGTCTGGATGACATCTGACCAGGATCTTCTCACTTTTATAGTATCTGGTGAGAAGTCTGGTGTAATTCTGATAGGTCTACCTTAATATGTTACTTGGCTTTTTTTCCTTTACTGCTTTTAATATTCTCTCTTTGTTTTGTGCATTTCATGTTTTGATTATTATGTGACGGGAGGTATTTCCTTTCTGGTCTAGTCTATTTGATGTTCTGTAAGCTTCTTGTATGTTTATGGGCTTCTTGTTCTTTAGGTTAGGGAAGTTGTCTTCTATAATTTTGTTGAAGATATTTATTGACCCTTTAAGTTGGGAATCTTTACTCTCATCCATGCCTATTGCCCTTAGGTTTAGCCTTATCCTGGATTTCCTGATGTGTTGTGGTAAGAACTTTTTGCATTTTGCATTTTCTTTGAAAGTTGTATCAATATTTTCTGTGGTATCTTCTGCACCTCAGATTCTCCTCTATCTCTTGTATTCTGTTGATGATCCTTGCATCTATGACTCCTGATTTTTTTCCTAGGTTTTCTATCTCCAGGGTAGTCTCCCTTTGTGATTTCTTTATTGTTTCTATTTCCATTTTTATGTCCTGGATGGATTTGTTCAATTCCTTCACCTGTTTGGTTTTGTGCTCTTGTTATTCTTTACGGGAATTTTGTGTTTCCTCTTTGAGGACTTCTATCTGTTTACCTGTGTTCTCTTCAAATTCTTTGAGAGTGTTATTTATGTCCTTCTTAAAGTCCTCTATCGTCATCATTAGAAGTGATTTTAAATATGAATCTTGCTTTCCTGGTGATATGTGGACTTCAGGACTTTCTAGTGTGCGAGAACTAGGTTCTAATGATGCCAAGTACCCTAGGTTGCTGAAGCTTATGTACTTGCACTTGCCTTTCACCATCTGGATCACCTTAGTGCTACCTGCCCTGTCTCTTATTGGAGCCTGGCTTTCCTCTTATATTTGTTGTTTCAGAATTGTGTGGGGTGGGTGTTACTACTGGGGTTAGAGCTGGGGCCCAAGATCTGCTGAGCACTCAGGCTCAGACTGGAAGGAACCAGTGCTCCAGGCCAGGAGTAAATTCCTGGGTCCTCGTGGGTCCCAATTACTCCCAGTTTGGGGTGTTAGTGTGCTGTCTCCTTACCTAAGATGCTGCCTGTGTTAGAGCTCCTGGGAGGCCCCCTCCTTCTGGGTTTTGTGAGATTGGGTGCAGATCTGCTCAGTGCTGAGGCCCAGACCAGAAGGCTGTATATGATCTTACTTAACTTCCTAGGGAGACTGATTCTTACCTAAGCTTGGAAGATCTCCGTAATAAAATGTACGAGAATGTATTGGACATTTCTTTTAGGCTCTCCTGTCATCTGTGTCTTCCTCTAAAAGGGGTAGGAGCGTGGGGTACGTATATGAATAGCAGACAAGTGTTTGACACTGTGAATTTGCTGCCACATTTCTTCCCTTTCCATTGAGATGAAAGGCTGTTCCATGTTGCTAGACCTATTTTGGTGTCCACTAGCACCTAGGTAATGTATCCACACACCTTTGTCACTTCAAATCCACCACACTCAGGAAGGACTAACTGTGCAGAGGGGGTCTGAATCACATTCACAGAGACTGTGTGCTTAGTAAAAATTATATATTAGTATTGTAGAGACTTTGAAGGCAGCTCATGACATCCTAAAACTAAGTTTTCATCACAAAGGAGAGTCCCCCCCCCCACGAGAGGAACAAAGGAGAGGAAATAAGAGACAAAGACAGGAGATAGAGGACTAGGGAGAAGGGGAAGGTCTTGCCCCAGCCTTTGGTCCTTGCAGGTGGAGGGTAAGAAGGTGGAGAGTCAGCTACACAGACTCTAGGAGTCAGGTGAGAAGCAGAAACAGATTTGTGTATTGCAGGATTGAGGTATGCCTTTGTAGCCACACCCCACTGCTGGTACCAACTGATTGGCTGGTCTTGTCATGTGCTTTGATGTTATTTGTCCTCATGTGCCAGAAAGATCTCAATGTTGTAGGACTGTAGAAGTAGCTATTGTGCATACATGGGCCGTTATGAGCCACTGGTCAGTGTATTCTGATTCGTTCCTCCTACAGGAAGGGAATGAAGGAGAGGGAATAAAAAGAGGCCAGGGAGGGAGTTAAGGGGCATGGTAGTGACTACCTCTGCATATAGAGGAGACAGATGTGGTCCATAGGCAAATGGTAGTTTATAAAGGCAAAGGGGAAAATCCTGTTTTACGAAGAGGTGTTTAAATTTAATCACATATGTTAATTGTTGTTTTAAAAACAAAATCTCAATCATTCAATTTTACCAAATGAAGACTCAAGAGCCAGTGCTGGGGTGGAAGCCTGCTAGCTCAGATAAACAAGAAAGCACCTATGTGACCTTCCTCTTCAACTGACATCCCAGAAGGAAAAGGCCCATTCTCTGTCCCACACATTCTTCAAAACCATTCTAGCTTAATGTCCCTCCCTTCTACTTCCTGTGCATCTCTATTCTTCCTCCTGACACATTCTTACTCTTTATGTTTGTTCCTGTGTTCTATCCCTGTCAACTTGCTTGCTCCACCTCTTGACCTATGATTGACATTATTTAATCCTGTTTATAATAAACAGAAAGCTTTTGGATTAAAGGTGCGTGCTTAGAGTGAGCCATACCACAACTGGAAACAGATCTTTCTAGTCAATTATAAAAGCTCGGGGTTCACAGTGGGATTGATTAAGTATCCTGCAACATTTCCCCCTTTTTGTCTAAATAAATAGAAGATATTTTAACTCAGAAAAATTATTATTAAGTAAAAACTATTTACAATAGTGAAATTATTTCTGCCAACCTTTCCACAGTGTTCAGATTGGTCATATTTGGCAGTCTGTAAAATGTTTGTGTAATGATATGAAAATTCATAGAGCAGCTTGAGACCCCCTCATCTGAATTAAGGTTGGCAGGCTCACAGGCCTAGGTTCCAGGAACTAGCTGGCCACCCTAAGAAGGAATTAGCTAAGGGGCAAGTCAACCAGGTCTTTCCGACAAAGAATAGCAGAACTACAAATACAGGTTGGTCCAGATATTCCAGGAAATGACTGACCACAATGGGTTAGGTTAAGGTCACATTTCTGAGAAAAATGTGTACAGGATGTTTCCTACTCCCCACCCCAGTTTATCACGTGTGTGTGATATGTTTCCCACTCCCCACCTTGGTTTATGACTAACTACTTTTTTTGATTTCCCCCTTCACCCCACTGGTTTGCAGTTTTCTCCTTTAAATACCCCTTGCTCTCGAGCCTAGGGGTCGACCGACGTTCCCCTTGTGAGTGTAGGCCTCAGTCGACTGATTCCCTGAAATCTAGAAATAAAGCCTTTTGCAGTTTGCAGCAAGTTCCGTCTCTTGTGTGATTCTGGATGGTTGAACTCTCCTGTGGCTTAAGTGGGGGTCTCCCAACTCCAGAGGCCTTACATTTGGTGCATGGGCCGGGAAGTTGCAACCACCCAAGTCTCTGAGAACCCACTTGGAGGTCTACATGCTCGAGCAGGTCTGGGTTCTGAGTGCTGTCTGTCTGTTCTTTGTTTTTGTGTTTGTGAAGTGTCTGTGCCCATGACAAGGACAACAGACTGTGTACTGTGCTTATGAGGTGTCTGTGCCCATGGCATGGCGCAACTGTATGTGTACTGTGTCTGTGAAGTCTCTGTGTGTCCATGGGAGGGGCGACCATCTGTGTAGTCTGGTTTCTGTGCTAGTGGCAGGAGCTGGAACTGGGCAAGAGAGAGCATTTTGCGACCCTGAGATAGGGTCAGGTTAGATTTCTGGGAGATGAGATTGCAGACAGGAAGGATTTTGGCCGCAGAGGCAGGAGAGAAAGACTAGAGATAGGATAGGACTTAGACAGACAGGGAACCTGGGTGACAGAAGGCTGAAACCAAGCAGAGAAAGAGTGATGCAGCAATGCTTACTGGAAAAGGATCAGTGTGCTTACTGTAAAGAGAACGGACAGGACCCCTTGAAGACAAAACTGAAGGCACAGATTAAGTTTGCCCAGACAGGACCAGAGATGACCTCGGCAACCCCCACTTCTATGATACTGGCCTTGAAACTACTGGCTTCATGAGTTTCAAAAACACCCGGAAGGCCCAGATAGCAGTGAATGGCTAGCAGAATTCCCAAAAGTTTGGGTTGGAACTGAAGATATAGAGATGGCAGAAAGAGCCCCCCCCCCATTGTGGTAGGACTGAAAGCCAGGGCCTCCCCGACTGGGGTGCGACAGTATCCAATGAGTCTTGAAGCCAGAGAAGGGATTAGAATACCCCCTTCCTGCCAGTTAAGAAGCCAGGCACTAATGATTACAAGACATTTAACCTCCTCAGTCTGCTCCCACCAGAGAGGACTTTTGGCAGCATCAACTATCCAGCAGCCCCCTGACCGATGGATGACTAATGCTTGCATGATGCACTATCGGAGCCTGTTCTTGACTGAAAGGGTGATTTTTGCACCCCCGGCCATCTTGAATCCTGCCACCTGGCTGCCTGTGACTGATGACTCTTCTCCCATCCATCACTGTGTTGATATCCTGGCAGAAGAAACAGGTACTCGGAGTGACCTGAAGGACCAGCCCTGGCCAGGAAGTCCGAACTGGCATACAGATGGCAGCAGTTTCGTGGTAGAAGGTAAGCGAATGGCGGGAGCTACGGTGGTAGATGGAAAGTGGCTATCACCCACTGCCCTGGGCACCAGAGGGCTCAGGACACTGTTGCAAAAGGAAATCAGATGGCTGACATGGCCGGCAAGAAATCTGCCCAGGGAGTAATGATTCTAGCAATTAAGGGTTCCAGAGACTATTTTCACACTCAAGATACCAGTTTCAGATATGCCACCAATGACCATCAAGTGATGGACAAATTGGGCTTTCACTCTGAAACCCCTTATGGGGTAATAAAAAACGGAAAAATATCTTTTAGTTTTTACAGATACCTTTTTTGGGATGGGTCAAAGCCTTCCGGACTAAAAATGAAACTGCCAACATTATGGCTAAGAAGAGATATTTTCAAGGTTTGGAATACTCAAGGTAATTGGGTCTGTTAATGGACCTGCCTTTGTTGCCAAGGTAAGTCAGGGACTGGCCACATAGCTGGGGATTAATTGGAATTACATTGTGCTTATAGACCCCAGAGTTCAGGACAGATAGAGAGGATAAATAGAACCATTAAGGAGACCTTGACTAAATTAGCTTTGGAGACTGGCAGGAATGACTGGGCAGCCCTCCTTCCCTTTGCCTTGTTCTGAGTTTGGAACACTCTAGAATGATTTAAGCTTATACCCTTTGAGATTTTGTGTGGGGAACCACTGCCACTTACTGAGGCAGGCTGAATGAATGATCCTGATGCTATCCTTTCTAAATCCTTGTTTGCCCACATAAAATCACGTAAAGTGGTCTGGCGCGAGGCCTGGGAACAGCTGAAAGGAGCCTATGAGACTGGAGACCCCAATGTGCCACACCAGTTGGGAGATGCAGTTCTAGGTCAGCACCACCAAGCTGCCTGTGGCCTCTGACCATGTTTGGCCTTCGGGGAAACACGGTAATCGATTTGAACCTGTATGATGAGCTATACTGCTAGTCTCTGGAGATGATCTTGTGCTACCTGTGGGAGCAGGTGACCAGCTCCAAGGACTTGAAGCCTCTGAGTGAGGCTGGTGCAGCAGTCCAGAGGACACTAGAGACCCTGCAGTGCGTGGGTGATGGCGTGCAGCACAACAATGAGACAGCCTTTCAGGACATGCTTTAGGAATTAGACATTACCATACAAGCTCCCCTTGTGAGTGTAGGCCTCAGTCGACTGATACCCTGAAATCCAGAAATAAAGCCTTTTGTGGTTTGCAGCAAGATCGGTCTCTTGTGTGATTCTGGATGTTTGAACTCTCCTGTGGCTTGAGTGGGGAGACCCTTACATTTGTTATGAACTCAGCAATTTGAATGTCTTAAGCAGTTTGTGAGATGCCAAGTCTTTTAAGTTCAGAATTCATTTTAGAGAACTTGACCTAAGTTTGAACTCAGGTAAATTAACAGGCTGGTACCTAGCATTAGTTTCCAAGTCGCCCCCCAACAAAACCTGAGCCTACCTTCAGTTTAGGCTAATCCCCAAAAAGTACAGCATTTCCAGATTACACCCTTGTCAAAACCATTGTCACCAGAATATTCTCCCAACAAAACTGCACGCCAGGTTACAAGTCCACCTCCTGTCTAACAACCACCAATGCAGAGCAGAGCAGAAGTTAACTTTATGATATGACTCCTAGCACCAGCCAATGATGTTAAAGGCCACAGTAGCTTTCTAATTAGATGCTTGCACACTTAACCCCCCTGTTGCTGCTTATAAAACCTTGCAGCATAGACATTCCTGGCTCTCCCACCACCATAACCATCCTATGTGATTGGTGCACTAGAGGTGGGGGGTGGGGGGGACCGAGCTAGTTCAAATAGAATAAAGATCCTGTTGTGAGTTGCATCAGATTGGCTCCTGTCTGTTTTTTTGGGGACCACCAACATTTCCCTGGCAAAAAATTTGTAGTCTAAAGCTGATTTTTGTATTTGTCACAGCTTAGTGGCAATTCTGGCTAGGTAGATAATAGCAGTCAACACAGTGGTGTCCACTATTCATGCAGAACTTGGTGGGAGAAGAGGTATGGGGCATTTTATTCCAGTGGTTAGTGTTACCACTCTCCAGATGGATTTGCTCTTTCAGGGCCCCATCATTTTCTTGGAGACCTCAAAGTTTGCTGTTAGGAATGGTAGAAAACTTGAACATTTTAAACGCCATATTCAGCAGATAGAAGAGAGTTGAGGATCAAACTTTCTTAAGTACATCTAAGATATTCATATATTCCATCTAGTTACCTGCTTCAGACTAAAACCTGAAAATACATACAGGAAGCTAAATGAAGCTTATTTCTAGAATTATTTAGTATTCTGTATGATTATTAATATCACAACAGAAAATTTATAAATATATAATAATCTTATAGATTTTGAGATAATATTTATACCTTAAGAAAACTGTTAGCTACTCCCCTGAAGACACTGTATTCTGACACATCCTAGAGGAACCACTGTACTCAAAAGAGCAGTTAAGAATCCGCCCCCACAACCCTGTGCCCCAGAAGTGCAGCTGGGAGCCTGGGGCACTCAGGACCCATCACTCATGACCCAAACCCCACCCTCTGGAATATTCCTCCTGTTCCACCTCTTGCTTGGTTCTTTTTGCCAGGGAAGACTCCTAGCTGGTCTGCTCCCCTGAAGACACCATATCCTGACCCATCCTAGAGGAATCACTGCACTCAGAGCAGTGGAGAATCCCCTGCACTCAGAGCAGTTGACGAAGCTGGATTTTCAGGAGCTCTAACACAACAGGATCATAGGATTTCAGAATCCCAGAGGCAACCTGAGTCCTGGGAGCTCTTCCACCCAGGAGCTGAGGATCACAGGATCACAGAGAGAGCTGGACTCTGAGGAGTTCTGACACAACCAAGATAACAAGAGAGACAGGGTTCAGTCAGAGACAGTGAGTACAGGGAGCACTAGAGATAACCAGATGGCAGAAGGCAAGCACAATAACATAAGGAATAGAAACCAAGGTTATCTGACATCATCAGAACCCAGTTCTCCCACTATAGCAAGTCCTGGAATCCCCATCACACTGGAAAAGCAGGATTCAGATTTAAAATCACTTCTCATGATGATGATAGAGGACTTTAAGACGAACATAAATAACTCCCTTAAAGAAGTACAGGAGAACACAGGTAAACAAGTAGAAGCCCTTAAAGAGGAAACACAAAAATCTCTTAAAGAACTGCAAGAAAATACAACCAAACAGATAAAGGAATTAAACAAAACCACCCAGGATCTAAAAATGGAAGTAGAAACAATAAAGAAATCTCAAGAACCCATCAAAACTATCCTTGATCCTGATCAAGTAGGCTTCATGCCAGGGATGCAGGGATGGTTCAATATAAGGAAGTTCATCAACATAATCCATTATATAAACAATCTCAAAGGGGGAAAAAAAACATGATTATCTCACTAGATGTTCAGTAAGCATTTGACAAAATTCAACATCCCTTCGTGGTATAAGTCCTGGAAAGTTAAGACCCATACCCAAAATTCAAGGCCCATACCCAAACATAGTAAAAGCAATAAACATCAAGCCAGTAGCCAACATCAAACTAAATGCTGAGAAACTTGAAGCAATCCCACTAAATTCAGGGACTAGACAAGGCTGCCCACTCTCACTCTACCTATTCAATATAGTACTGCAAGTCCTAGCCAGAGCAATTAGACAACAAAAGGAAGTTAAAGGGATACAAATAGGAAAGGAAGAAGTCAAAATATCACTGTTTGCAGATGATATGACAGTATATTTTAGTGACCCCAAAACTTCCACTAGAGAACTCGTAAACCTGATAAACAATTTCAGCTGGATATAAAATTAATTCAAATAAATCAGTAGCCTTCCTCTACTCAAATGATAAACAGGCTGAGAAAGAAATCAGGGAAATGACACCCTTTATAATAGTCACCAATAATATAAAATACCTTGGTGTGTATCTAACCAAGCAAATGAAAGATCCGTATGAAAAGGATGTCGAGTATCTGAAGAAAGAAATTGAAGATCTCAGAAGATGGAAAGATATCCCATGCTCATTGATTAGCAGGATAGATATAGTAAAAGTGGCTATCTTGACAAAAGCAATCTACAGATTCAAAACAATCCCCATAAAAATTCCAACATATTTCTTCATAGAGATAGAAAGAGAAATCTAAATATTCATTTTGAATAACAAAAATCCCAGGATAGGGAAAAATATCCTCAACAACAAAAGAACTGCTGGGGGAATCACCATCCCTGACCTCAGGCTGTACTACAGAGAAATAGTGATAAAAATTGCATGATATTGATACAGAGACAGGCAGGAAGATGAATGGAATAGAATTGATGACTCAGAAATGAAACCACACACCTATGGTCACTCGATCTTTTACAAAGGAGCTAAAACTGTTCAGTGGAAAAAGGACAGCATTTTCCCCAAATGGTGCTGGTTCAACTGGAGGTCAGCATGTAGAAGAATGCAAATCGATCCATTCTTATCTCCTTGTACATAGCTCAAGTTCAAGTGGATAAAGGACCTTAAGATAAAACCAGATACACTGAAAAAAATAGAATAGAAGGTGGGGAAGAACCTTGAATATTTAGGCACAGGGGAAAATTTCCTGAGCAGAACACCAATGGCTTATGTTCTAAGATCAAGAACTGACACATGGGACCTCATAAAATTGCAAAGCTTCTGTAAAGCAAAGGACACTGTCAATAGGACAAAAGGACAACCAACAGATTGGGCAAAGATCTTTACCAATCCTACATCTGATAGAGGGCTAATATCCAATATATACAAAGAACTCAAGATTAATAGACTCCAGACAATCAAATAACCCTATTACAAATGGAGTACAGAGCTAAACAATTCTCAACTGAGGAAACTCAAATAGCTGAGAAGCACTTTAAGAAAGGTTTAATATCTTTAGTCATCAGGGAAATGCGAATCAAAACAGCTCTGAGATTCTACCTCACACCAGTCAGAATGGCTAAGATCAAAATCTCAGGTGATAGTAAATGCTGGTGAGGATGTGGAGAATGAGGAACACTCCTCCATTGTTGGTGGGATTGCAAGCTGCAGCCACTCTAATAATCAGTCTGGAGGTTGCTCAGAAAATTGGACCTGAGGACTCAGCTATATCACTCCTGGGCATATATCCAGAAGATGCTCCAACATATAACAAGGACACTTGCTCTACTATGTTCATATCAGCCTTATTTATAATATCCAGAAGCTGGAAAGAACCCAGATGTCCTTTAGCAGAACAATGGATACAGAAAATGTGGTACATTTACACAATGGAGTACTACTCAGCTATTAAAAACAACGAATTCATGAAATTCTTAGGCAAATGGATGGAACTAGAATATATCATCTTGAGTGAGGTAACCCAATCACAAAAGAACTCAGATGGTATGTGCTTACTGATAAGTGGATATTAGCACAAAAGCTTGAAATACCCAAGCTACAACTCACAAACCACATGAAGCTCATGAAGAAGGAAGACCAAAGTGTGGATGCTTTGGTCCTTTTTAGAAGGAGTAACAAAATACTCATGGGTGCAAATATAGAGACAAAGTGTGGGACAGAAATTGAAGTAGGGGCTTCCAGTCTGGAGACTGCCCAACCTGGGGATCCATCGCATGTGCAGTCACCAAATGTAGACTCTGTTTTGGATGCCAGGAAGTGTATGCTGACAGGAGCCTGATATAGCTGTCTGCTGAGAGGCTCTGCCAGAGTCTGACATATTAAGAGCAGGTGCTCCCAGCTAACCATTGAACTGATCAAGGGGTTCCTAATGGAGGAGTTAGAGCTAAGACTAAAGGAGCTGAAAGGGTTTGCAACCCCATGAGGAGAACAACAATACCAACCAACCAGAGCCCCCAGGGTCTAATCCATCAGCCTGGGAGCACATAGGGAGGGACCCATGGCTCCAGTTGTATATGTAATGAGGGATGGCCTTGTAGGGCATAGGTGGAAGAGGAAGTCCTTGGTCAATTGAAGGCTGGATGTCCCAGTGTGGGGGAATTCAAGGGTGGGAAGGTGGGAGTGGGTTGGGAGGTGGGAGTGAGTGGGGAGTTGGGAGTGGGTGGGTGGGTGCACATCCTCATAGAAGCTGGAGGAGAGGGGATGTAATAGGGGGTTCCTGGGTTGACGGAAATGGGGGAAGGGGATAACATCTGAAATGTAAACAAAATATCCAATAAAATTCATCTAAAAAGAAATTGTTTTTGTAATTTTCATTGTGTATATTCATTATACATGGTGCTATGTTGTAGAAGGATATCTTTATATAAGCATGTCTTGTAACTTTAGTACACCCCTTGCTCCTACACTCCTCTCCATGCCTCTCTTCCGTTAGTTTCTTTCTTTTCCTTAGTTTCACTATGACATTTTGTTAAATATACATAGATAATTTGATGTGACTATATGCAGCTAGAAGTTACATATTCATGAAAACACATACTTGTCCTTCTGAGACCTATTTAACTTGCTTCATATGATTAACTGTGGTCGTATCAGCTTCCAGGAGACACCTCGACTCTGTTCTCAATTGCTCTCTACATTATTTTTGAGAGAGCATCTTCATAGAAACCAGAGCTTATCTGTTGCCTAGGCTGGCTGAGTAGTAAGCCCCATGAATCCTGCTGTCTATCTTACTCCACCTTCAGGCCTTGGTTACAGGTGTATCATACAGTCTGTGCTTAGTTTCATGGATGCAAGGATCTGAATTTAGGTCCTGAAGATTGCAAAGCATTTTGTCCACTGAACCTTAACCCCTAAAAGTCCTCACTCCTTTTAAAAGACGTTAACCACTTGACTTGCCCCTTTGGCAGTTGGAATACCGTTTATATATACTCAAAAGTACTAAGAGTTGGTCAAAACTTGGGAACAAGAGACTTTATTCTGCTGAGGGAAAAATCAAAAGGATTTCAAACACAGATGGGAAATAGGGAAAGGCTAGTGTGAGTTTATGGTTACAAATAAATCACTAAAGTACTTTTGGTATCTAACAGATTACCCATCATCCTTTAAAATCTGTCTTTCAAGTTACTGCTCTACATTGTGCTCGAGCATTTCGCTACTATGTAAGCCAGTGCCAACTGTTCAATTTGGAAAGGCCTCATTTCAGTTTTAACATATGTGAACGGAAACAATTCCATCTTCAGCCCATCCATTTGTGATTAAGCTTCTTGTCATGCTAATGGTTTCTCCCATCTTGTGGATAATATATTGGGACCCTAGGTGTCCATGCAGGTGTCTTGATTCACAGTGCATTGAATCCTACAACTTTACATTGTAGGAAATGAAGCTGGCTAGTCCTGTCTTTCAGACCCATCACACCCCTGGATAACTTGTTTTCTAATCATGCACCAAGATTTAAGAATGTGTTCAGGGAAAAAAAATTTAAAAAAAATTAAAAATGAATGTGTTCAGGGTCCACTTGTTCCCTGGAGACAATTATTTGGAAAAGTGAATTTCTTCTGAGCAGTCTCTTGATCCCTCTACCATGGTAGTGATTCAGTGATGTCCTCTGTACACAGTCTTAAGGAAGATAAACATGATTTCAGCAATCACACTGCTTGTCTTTCCTGACTTTTAGTTTTCTGATGCCAGAACCAATTATTATCAAGTAGGGTGCTGCTTGTTCCCAATTCTACATGCTGTTCAGCTCTGCTTTGGGTGGCAGAACAGCGCTGTTTGTCAGGCCTTTAGCTTATGATGCATTTGTGCCTGGCTTCCTTCTGGAGAACCTTATTTTCTTCTTGAACCCTTTCACACTCCTTTCGGATTTTCTTCTCTTCCTAAAAAGTGACAGAAAGAGAAAAATAAGCCGTTGTAGTGAGTTGATCCCTGTGTCCTATGCAGTTTCCATACTAGTTAATTTTGATTATTTCATTTCTTAACATTTCTTCAAACCTTAATTTTTATTATAAATTTGACCTGCTTTTATTTATGATTAAATTTTAGCGTTTAGGGGTCCCTTTAACTAAGAAACCGTTCCATTGGTGAAAGAAAGCAACTGTCTAATTCAGTTCCAAGCATCTAGGTCTGTGGCTCACAAACACCTATAACTCTAGCACCAGGGCATCTGACTCCCTCATTGGGTCTCTAGAAATACTGCATGCATACAAGCAAATACACACAGACACGGACACGGACACAGACACGAACATGGACATGGACACGGGCACGGACACAGACACAGTCACAGATACAGACAGAGGACACACACACACACACACACGCACTCACGCTTAATTTTCTTTTTTAATGAAGAGAATATAGAAGGTGCTACAATTATAGTACACGAATTTTGTGCTCAAGGGCCCTCTGGTACTCCTCCTTCAGCTGTGCCAGTTCCTCCTCCTTCTTCTGAGTCAGCTGTCTCATGTGCTCCTGGTGTCTCTGCTCCTTCTGCTCCATCAGCTGCTCATTCTTCCTTTGAGTTTCCTCGAGCAGTTTCCAGGCTCTCTCTGCAGCTTCAGCTTTCACACGCTCCACTGTGAAGGAAAGCAAGAAAGAAGGTGTAAATGCTGTCCTCTTCTTCCTCTAGACTTCATTGTTAGCTTGGCAGTGGTGGCATATACCTTTAATCCCAGTACTTGGGAGACAGAGGCAGGCGGATTTCTGAGTTTGAGGCCAGCCTGTTCTACAGAGTGAGTTCCAGGACAGCCAGGGCTACACAGAGAAACCCTGTCTTGAAAAAACAAAAAACAAAAAAACAAAACAAACGAAAAAGACTTCGTTGTTACTGCTGAATTCATAGTGATACCTAGGCCTGATGCCAGCCATTTAGATGCAGGTTTATTCTTTTATCTCTAGTTTAGGGACCCAGGATTACAGGTTATTTAAACTTTTCATGGCTTTTGAAGGCACATAGTCCCTTAATTTGTGTCTCACCTTCAATCTCCTTTTCCTTTTCTGTCATACTTTGGTCTGTCTGTAGAATTGCATCTATTATATCCTCTCTTGACTGCAAATAGTTTTTGAGAGCTTCTTCAGCCTTTGAGCACAGGGAACATAAAGTTAACAGAAAGAATGACTACAAACTTTTGTACCTTCCTCCCTGCTGACCTTTCATCTAATGATATCAATCCTAGAAGCAAGCACACAGTCTAGGCTGGACTTCAGGAAGGAATGTCTGTTATTGGAGGCCTCTGATAGAAAACAAAGACTGTCATTTTAGACTGAGGGTTCTAACTTTGGAGTTACTAGTACTGTGGTCATAGATGTGTAAGTTTGCTGAAGACATATTCCCTCATGGAGAACAAATAGATCAGAGTGAATGAGAGAGGAAGAAAGAGTGGGGCTGGAAAAGACAATAGACAGAGAGACATGGAATGATATGATTTAAAAATTCTGTGAAGTCCAAACTGATGAATTACAAGTTTTGTTTAAGGGGTTGTCATTGAGTCCTTTGCAACATAAAGAGTGTAGCTGAAACAGAGGGTGATGGTCACACTGGTGGTTAATGTGATCAGTCTCAACTTAATTGTTTACTGTCTCTGATGGGTGAGCAGGACATATCCAGTATGATGACCTTCACATATGTCATACACAAAGAGCACATTCCTAGATTACCCCATTGATGCTTGGGGATGCTTCAGTCTGATGGAAAGCAACCTCCCAGGACATTCATAACCTTGGTTACCTGCACCCCCTTCCCAGGTTCTTCATAGTACTTTTTCTTCAATTGCTGTATCTTTTGGTTAAAAAGACAGTAACCACTTGGTTTGTAATAAACACCCTGCTTCACATCTTCCTCTAGTGGACCAAAAATATCCTGAAGTAGAGCTGAGCATCGGTCTGAGGATGCTTCTTGATTCTTCTTACAAATTTCCCCTTGCTTTCTCTCTAATTTCCTCTTTAGTTAAAAAAAACGTAAAGAAAAAAATAAGAAAAGAAAGCCAGAGTTTAGAAAATTTCAGAACATTCCTTAAAAGAAAAACAAACACAAAACACAAAATGAAACCAAATACAACACAAAGAAAGGCATATGAGCACTGACTCTTACTATATTTCTGTTTCTAATGCCAGGTTTTTATTGATGTAATTCTTGCTCCTTGACAGTGAAGTTCAGAGCAGAGATTTACACCTTTAGACGTAAACTACATTTTCAGACTGGGCTATAGATAACTCAAGGAATAAACATGGCTCAATGTTAATTTGTTATTGGCTTGAATATTGAATCAGTCTGCTGACAGTGGGCATGCAGTGTGTTCAGACACACTAATTACTTCACTGTCATCAATTCATTGAAGTGGGTATTATTATCTTATTCATGACAGCAGAAATGTTTCAAAGCTTTGAGTCTATTGTAATTCATTTTTGTATTTATCATGATTATTAATAGGTATTTGTTACTACATCAAAATCTGTTTGCAGTTGCCTAATCACAAGCAGGGGTTTCATTTGCTTTTCTAAATTTACATTTAGGAAACTTGAGAAAAAATTACTTCCAATTCTGCTAGGAACACTTGATTAACATCTTTGAAGGAATGTTCCATGAAGATCTTGATGGCTTCTTTCTCACAGATCTTGTGCAGGTCCAGCAGCTCCTGGAGTGTCTCTGTGGGGAGCTTCACACTCTGGCCCATCTGCTGGTCATAGTGGGTGATGGCCTTTTGCACTGCAGCTGAATTCTCTCTCTGGGCCAATGCCAGGGCAGCACTCTCCATGCAGGGCATAGACCCACTGCTGATGGCTTCCACATAGGTTGTCACCAAACTCTTTAGTCCTACAACCAGGAAACAGGTAACAATGTTTGCTGCAGATGGATGAAGACAAGTCTATTCAGTGAAATTCTAGGTATGTCAGTCATTGGTATCTTAAAGCATCAGTGTCCTTAGCATCATTTGGAAGAATGACAAATGGAAGCATTCCAGCCTCTCATATTCTCTCTCTCTCTCTCTCTCTCTCTCTCTCTCTCTCTCTCCCTTCCTCCCTCCCTCCCCCTCCCTCCCTCCCTCCCTCCCTCCTCCTCCTCCTCCTCCTCCTTCTTCTTCTTCTTCTTCTTCTTCTCTCTCTCTCTCTCTCTCTCTCTCTCTCTCTCTCTCTGTCTCTGTCTCTGTGATGGAATTAGACTTTCCTCTTAGCAAGATCCTCTCATGAGGTGTGTGCAACCCCAAAGGCTAAGAATGCTGGATGGAGATTACACAGGCATGTGTCTATGGAGTGTTTTCATCCATTTATCATAATCACCATGAGAACAGACTCCACACCTCCATCCTGGCTGTCTGTGTCACTAATACTGTCCATAGTAAGCATTTCATTCCCATTTGGGAACAATACATGGTCACAAACTCTCTATCAGGTTGATTAGAAGAAATACCATTACCAAGAGAATGTTTTATGTATGCTAACTTGACAATGACCAGCTCCATGTACATCTCATTGAATTTATTTTAAAAATTAAGAGCTATATTTGTTTAGTGACTATCTTATTGGTCCACTCAAGTCCAGTGTACCCAGGTGAGTTAAAAGTTTTCTTAAGTTTCTTTTGCTTTCTTTTCTCTTTTTCCAACAAGACAATCTGATAGATAAATTGATTAGAAATGATGGTTACATCTGCAGTTTAGCAGGGCAGTGGTGATAGATTAAAGTTTCTTCAAATTTGAAGAAGGTCACTGCTATCTCACAATACTATGGCTTATGCAGTGAGCAGACAGACTGGGAAAGGACTCACGTGGTCCATTGATCCTGAGGCCTCCTGAAATCGTTTTAACCTTGGAAGAACTAAACACATAGGAACAGAACTCTTCCACTTGTTCCAAGAAGTCAAAGTCCAGGTCTTGATCCTGAAGCGATTCCAGCTGGTTAAGCTACTTCCCGGGTGCTGGGCGCTCAAAGACAAAGCATTTCTTAGTTGGGAAGAATTTACAGATACAAGCTCGAGGCAGATTTAAATCTTTTTCTTTTTGTCCAGTACCTAGATGGAGTGAAAAACAGGATTTTCAGCCAGGACATGTGAGCTGAGTATGTTTTAAATTCAATCATGTAAACATTCGAAATTCTGGAATGCTCAAAACTTAGGCAGGAAGATTATAAGTATATAGGCAGGAAGATTATAAGAAGATTATAAGTATATAGGCAGGAAGATTATAAGAATACCCAATGACCCCAGAAACACAAAAGGGAAATGCAGTCCATATTGCCTAGCTGGGAGACAAAGGCACCATGGTGCCCTGCCAGTTAGCCTGGATCAGGCATTCCTGCCAAGCTCTGATTTCATGAGTCTGATTCCTCCAGAGAACCATCTGTGTACACTGTCTTGAACACGGAAGATAGAGACATATTCTATTCCCTCCCACTGGCGCAGGTGAGTCAGCTCATCTTTGCTTTTAAGTGGACAGATCCAGAGAGGGGTTACAACTGTCAACTTACAAGAACCAGATTGCCCAAAGGATTAAAAAAAAAAAAAACCTCTCTGACCCTATTTGATGAAACTCCAAATATTGCCCTCTGAACCTCCCATCTGAGGTTTTCCAGAAAATTAGATTATAAAATGCTCACAAAGAGACTACTACAAGAGTTCCAGTCCTTGGGCTACAAGATATCCACCAAGAATTGTATGTATCAGAGGCTACCTATCTTGGTTACCAGCTGAGAGGAGGCAAAAGGAGCCAGACTTAGAGTAGGATTGCAGCCATCTTTCAAAAACCAATTCCAAAGACTAAGAGATAGGTCCCTTGGTGCAGCTAGGCATAAGCTGCCTCAAGATAGCAGTGTTTGCTGTTCAGGGATGGAGGCTTACTAAGCCCCTAGTCTGGCCTGAGACAAAAAAAAAGATATTTCAGGCTTTAAGAGGATTTCTGACTTCAGCTCCAGCCCTAGCAATTCCAGATGTCTCAAACCACTTTCATCTTTTTGTTCCTGATAGAAAACACATAATAAAAGGGGCTTTAGCACAAATTGTGGCCCATAGACATGCTCTGTGATATACATATTCAAATGATTGGATCATATACCCACAAGATGTTTCACCTGTCTAAGAACTGTGGAACTACTGTGATTCTAATGAACCAAAGGAAAAAGAATTGAAGAAAAGAAAGCAAGAACACAAAATACAATAACAACAAAAAACCCAAAAACCCCTCATTCACTGTTAACCAGGTCCAAATACTCACAACACTCCAGAACTGAGGTGAAGCCCTTCTCCAGGGAACACCAGAATGCTGGATGGCTAATACCTGTGTGACTCTGTCCCAGATCCTACTCCATGACCACACTCAAGTCCAGTTTAAGAAACACACCACACTCAATCCTGCTATCTCCTTACTTGATGCCAGCTTGCTGGTGCTCAAGTATGACTGTACAAAGTTGAAAGATGAGCCCAGGTTTGTAAGAGCTGCAGCAGGCACTGTAACCAAAACTATTTGGGCCCAAGCCAGGTATCTTAGCCCAGAGGCAGAACTGAAGGATCTGATCCACCCTCTCAGATTGAGAAAAGGAAAGTGCACTAGCAGACACAGGACACTGCTTATGCTCTCCTGATCATGCATGACCATGAGAGACTGGAGTGGTAGAGAGACAGGGCTTCTCACCACTGGGGAAAGGGACATTAAACAGAGGTCACCTTGTCTCCCCAGAAGATTTTTGGCTTCCCCTACAAATTGCTAGCCTTCACTGCTAAGAACATCAGAAAGAAACTCCCCTGAGGCAAGAGGTAACCAGGCTGCTGACCTGCCTGCCTGACAAAAGGCCCTCAGACCAGTGGGGCCTATTGATATATTGAGGATATACATTGACCTAGCATTGCCTCAGAGAGATCCTGTGGAACAACCAGGAAGAAATAGAGGATGTAGAAAAATGAACATCTCAAGCCCTCAGTTTGATGCAGAGGGAGTGACTGTTTCCCCCAGAAACAGCACTCTAACTGACCTTTGCCAGGCTATTTATCTGGGGTCCACAAAACTTTCTGAGTTGCTCAGACCAAGGTATGTTATACGGATACTGAACAGCCTGACTCAGGATGTCTCAGTCAGATGCCTGGTTTGTGCTCAGGTAAGTTCAAAACACAGAGCCCTTTCCTAGGAAGGAATCTCAAAAAGAGGCCAATGCTACTGTAACTGGAAATACTGACTTTACCAAGCTCTGGCCTGCCATGTCTACTAGATATTACAGATTCCTTTTCGAGGTGGGTAGAAGCTTAATGTACCAGGACTGAAACTGCTCTAATAACAGCTTAAAAAGTCCCTCTAGGATCTGGTCCCTTGATTTGGACTCCACCTACTATAGGAGTCTGACAGTGGCCTGGCTTTCATAACCAAAACCTCACAGTCAATAAGTAAAGTTTTAGGCATAGATTGAACACTTCATTGTGCATGTAGACTTCAGAGTTCTTTGAAGGTATTAAAAATAACAGGATATTAAAAGATACTCTAACAGAGTGTTCTTTTGAGTGCAGCAAAAGGTGGATAGACTTCCTTCATTTGTTTTGTTTTGTGTGCTTTGCACCCCATTATGTAGAGAGATTTACCCCTTATGATATTATGTTTGGGAGATCTCCCCCACTGCTTCCCAGGCTCAGAGACCAGCAGTTGGTGGAACTCTCTAACCATTCCATTCTCAAATAGCTGTAGACCCTCCACGTTTCCATGAAGGCTATTCCTTGGACTATGGAAGACATCCAGCTGACTTTAGAGCCCACCTCAGTCTCTCCTTATTGTAACCTGGTGATACTGTCTGCTCAAGCAGGGGTCCACATGGGCAGTGGAGCAGACTTGAAAGGGCCCCACTGGTATTTCTCTAATTCTACAACAGTACAGGTAGCTGGAGCTGCACTGTGGATCCACCACATCCAGATCAAGAGAGCAGAATCCAGGGATGATGATTGACAAGTGGACTATTTCCAGATTATGGACCACAACATTGAATGCTTCATCAGGCCCCAAGCTATTCCAGTTTTTTTTTTCAGTTCTACCCTTTCCTGAGTCTTTTACTTGGTATGACAGAGACAGGGATCATACTAGATAGCTAATGTGTCTTCAGACCAGCAACCTACATTGTATCTGACTTGTGACCACTTTTGGCCACTTTAAATGTCTGGTTGTACTTACTGAAAAGGGAAAAATATGGGAATTGATCTTTTGGGATAAAAATTCAGAGTCTGTCATTCAGTGCATGCTGTGTGGCTGGGCCTGCTAGTTGTTAAGTGCAAGGGAGTTTCCTTTGCAATATTTGAGGTTTTAAGACAGAGGCTTTCTTTTATAAAAAAATATTTATTTTTTGTGAAATCAACTTTATCTTCCAGTAGTCATTTAAACATATAATAGCCACGTCATGTAGTAATATGGCATGCAGGAGTCATAATCAAGAAAATATGTTGATGACAATTGTGCTGCCACAGACAACACTTTACATCACACCATTTTCAAATCTATAAAGGAGGGGATTCCAGTCTGTCTCAACTTGATTTCTCCATGTGCTTTAGCCAACAGTCTTGGTGTCATTAACAATAAGGTTTTGTCATCACATTCTGCCATCCAACCCAGAGTATTGGGAATAGGATTTATTATTTCTGAGAATTAGGTGTTTCTTTTTTTAAATGTTAATCAAAGGCTTTATAAGTTTGGTAATGCTCAATAGCAAGATGCCCATACATTTAGAAGTATAACCCAATACCCAACCTAGATATACCAACTGTCTTTGACTGGCAGAGACACACGAAATTCTGCCTCTATGTTCCCCTCCCCCCTCTATTTCTCTCATCTCCTGGCTCCTTTTCTCCTTCTCCTCCTCCTCCTCCTCCTCCTCCTCCTCCTCCTCCTCCTCCTCTCCTTCCTCTTCCTCTCTTTACTCCTCCCACCTTAGCTCCTCCTACACATCACCCTTCCTGTTAAAATAAAACTTTTCTCAGACAGAGGCTTTATAAAAACACATGGATGAATACATAGGAAAATTTCTCTATCATGAAATGGACAATAGGAAATATAACTGAGTGGCCACAGAATTAAAATTCTGGAAATTCTGTAAGAAAGAATCTGGCCTTGGGAAAACTAGAGGAATGAAACGTTATGCCACAGAGATTATCATTCACAGCCAGAAGTCAGCCAGTGTTGCTGGTTATGCCTAGACACCTGGCCATCATACTATACACAGGTAGGAAGTACGCAGACTGTCAGTCAGCCCATTGACAGACAAAACTCATTGCAACTGAGGGCAGCCAAAATTAATATTAGAGAACTTGACCTAAGCACTTGTCTTTATTCTGATGCCTGTTATTCTCCCTTAGATGTTAATTCATCTGGGTAACAGCAATAACTAAGGAGCCCCTGAGGATAGTTAGAAGGCATGTACAAATGGTGTGCCTAACTGTGCCTCTTCTGATGGTTTCCAAACTAAGAAAGCAGGTGGATCAGGCTCTTAACAAAGGACCAGAGTTTGTGTCTCAGCAACTATGAAGAGCAACTCACAACTGTTTGCAACTCAGGCTCCAGGGGATCTGAAACCTGTTTTCTGTAGGCACCTGGTACAGACATATACTCATGAGCAAATAAAATAAAATCTTGAAAAAAAACACACACGTGTAACACTTTCAGGCTATATTTACTTTTCTACAAAGTCCACACAATAACACATATAGAAGAAAAATATAAGAAACCCTATAGAGATTGAATACTGATGTTGTACATCAGGCATTAACCACATATAAGTTTTATTGAGGTTTGAAGTTAGTGCCTTTAAAGCATGCTTCCCTTAGGACCCCTCACAGGTTTACAGTTAAGAAAGTGAACATCCAGTACACAAGGTGGTAGGAAGGAAAGAAATCTTCACAGTAAACTTAGGCCATGTCTGAGAAAAGATTAAGGCCCTGTCCAGGCTCATGTACTTTCATCCTTAAGCCTGGGCCACATGAAACAACTGCACACACAACTCTGTCAGCCTTTATGGCACAGAGTAAGTAGGCTGTAGTTCTAGTTTCTCAGCTGGGGTGAAGCTTTACTCTTGGATGTTGGCTTTTGCCCTCCTGTGTCCCAGTAATCTTTCTGTCTTTCTGTCCAAGCTCTCATGAAACTCATATTCTTCCGGTTCGATGCCAAAAACCTCTGTAGAGAGTTTCCTGACATCCAGGCTGTTTCCCAGAAGCTGAGACTGTCTGCTTTCACTTTCAGTTTAGGTTCTTAAAGACAACAGGTCCAGGTTGTCCTGAATTGACACTTCAAAACCTTTCCTTACAAAAAGAGGTAGAGGAAAGCCTCGGGGTGTGTGGTTCTTTTAGCCTTTATTTGGAGATTATGTAGACTTCAAATTCAGGGAGAGTTAATGGACAGACAAACATGCACAGAAAGTTTTCTATCATGTTGTGTTGTGAAACAGAGTCACCCAGAAACCCAACTTGAACCCCTAACCCTGTCCACAATACTGTTTGTCTAAATCTTAGATTTAGCAGCTATCCTGACATCCTGGATACCTTGGCTTGATGAACTATTAATAATACATCAGCGGCTCGAGGGATGGCTCAGTGGCTCTGGATAGGGCTGTCTGCTCTTACAAAGAACCAGAATTTATATCTCATCAACCATGCAGGGCCACTCACAACTGTTTGCATCTCTGGCTCCAGGGGATTTGAAGCCCTGTTCTGTCTTCTGCAGGAACCTGCATACAGACACATACACATGTCCGGGCTATGTTTCACAGGCTACTTTACGAAAGGGTATCTTTCCTGCCTGGCTGAATGATGTTCTTCATACTGTGACTACTGGGAAGTCTTCAGTTAAATTCCACTTGGAGTGACTTCATATTTCCTCAACAGATTCCACATACCATAGCACCAAGTTACTCTATTCAAGTTATCCTGTATTGCTTTACCTTTTAAGGCTTACTCAGGTGCCCTACTCATCTATATTGGTGGTGTGGGATCAGGGCTTTTTGCAGCCTAGGGTGGCTTCAGACTTGCTTTGGAGCCAAGGAAGACTTTGAGCTCACATCCTCCTGCATGTCATTCCCACAGATGCCTTTTGGTACATTTTTTGCTTCTAAACATTCTACTCTACAGTCTCCTGGCAGACCTAGTGACTCCAGAAACAAGAGAAGGAAGGGACAAGGTTCTTAAGAAGCCATGAGCTAAAAGATGGAAGAGTGCAGCTACTCTGACTGACCTGCTGCCAAGAACATGTTTCAGTGGCCTCTTCCAGAATACATTTCTCAGTTTGGGCAGGTCAGTTCCAGTGGATGAGTAGTTTTGTGACATGGCTTTGTCTGGATCAAGAGCTGTGAATATATTACTTGGTACTGGACGTCATGGAGCATCTGAGACTTGTGCATCGAAGGAAATCACACATCAGGGGTCATTTGATGGTATCTATCACTTTCTTCCTCACAGACAGTCTCTATTTCATATTTTTCTGGTAATTTCCATTTAATAGTAACCTCGTTCATAACCTGGGAATGAACACACACAGGGAATTGTCAACGTATTTCACTACTTTATAGGAGCTCACTAAGATCTGCAGCAGGACAGGGGATGACCCATGCATTCTCAACTTAGTAAATACAATAAAAATAATAAATACTTTAACGTGGCTAATCACCCATCAAAAATAGGACTAGTGTTGGAGAAAATTTTAATCCCAATCTGGAGTTTCTACCCCATCTTTGATCATTCAGTTCCAAGATAACAGAGACACAACTTTTATTATTTACAATATATCTTACATAGCACAAGAGCTGGGCAGTTGTCTACCCTCTATGCTACTAAAATCTATTTCCTATCTGTAACTCAGAATTATTACTTACTATGTTTCATCTGGGATGCTCTTAGCTCCAACTGACCAGCCTTAGGGGTCACATTTTCATGAACTCACTTAACCCAGGGCAGCTTCTCTCTCTTGCTTCACCTTTTTCTCTCTCCCATGTGGTTTCCCTTTGACTCCCAAGTCGTCGAACCCTAAACTCCACCGATGTCTCATCTGCCCAGGTTTTGGCTGCTGGCATCTTTATTTACCCATCATAAATTACTTGGGGGCAAGGTCACAGAGTCACTTGGGTCTATGTGTATGTGCAGACCTGGGGGCCTGCACTTAGCATTACATACAAGCAAAAGACCAAACCTCATCAGAGAAGTAAGGATGATAAAAACCAGCTGTGACAATGTATACTTCTAATCCCTGGATTTGGGAGATGGAAGTAGGAGACATAGAAATTCAAAGTCATGCTTGGTTATATAGTAAATTCAAGGCCAACCTAAGGTATATGAGATTCAGGGAAAAAAAGAAATAAAAAAATATGAAACATAATACTTTGAAAAAAGCAAGTCAAATGACTCTAAAGACAGTGTGAGAAAAATGTCAATGAAAGATAGAAGATTTTCAATCAAATCATTTTATAAAGCATGAAAAAGACATTACACATGCATTAGATGTGTTATATAATTTTATTTTTAATTTACTTTTTAATTATTTTATGTGTATGGATGTTTCACCTGCTGGTTTGTCCGGTATACCATACTCTTAATTTCTAATGAAATTAAAGTAGTCCCTATATTGAAGATTATGACAATGAGGGAAAGGAAAAGACTGTTCTGTTAGAGACACTGACTCCCACACTGCGATGAAGCAATCCCAGAGTATGAGGGATCAGTATGAACCCACGAACTCTCTCTACCCTCTCCCTTAGCTCTTCTTTAGGGAGAAATTAAGAAAGAGCATAGAGAGAAATACCTTATCATTTTTGTATCACCTTTGGAACTTGCTTCAGAAACTGAGACATGTTGCTGGATTCTGTGTACAGAAAAGAGCACATTTAGCTGCAAGTACCGAAAGCTAGAAAATCCACACATAGAAGTTCAGTATCTGCTGAAAATATGCGGGTTATGTCATGTGAAGATGGTTCACATTGGTATAGAGAGAAGTTGTGTGGTATGCCAAGGAGAGAGGAATCCAACTTTCTTTAGAAATCATGTTAACAAAGGATACTTCCCACAAGAGCCAGAAAACACAGCCTCAAGTGGCAGAAGCCATTCTGTAACCTCTGGGAATGGAGCATGAGTATTCTGAGAATGAAGCTCCCTGTGGCAAGGCCCTTGGAGATCCCAGTCCACTTGGTAAGGACCTGTGGAAATGATGCTGCTCCTCTCTGAAAGAGTTTGAGCACTTCGGGCTCACCTGACTTTAACTGTACGATAAACTTAATTTCGCATTATCACTCATGATTGTGGCTGAGTTTACTGGAAACAAAAGCCTCCTCAGATGAGTTTTCATTGATGAGTAACCTGAGCGTTTTCTTGTAACACTGAAAGCGGCTCTCGTAGCTCTCCCCAGCTGCCTCTGCACTCATCTTTAGTTCCTATAATTTTTAATGCCATCTCCTAAAACAGCTGCTAGATTCCTGAAACATAATCCTCTCTTCTCTGAAATAATTAAGTAAGCAAAATTCAGTTATTGATCTTAGTGACTTTCTCCTGCTTACTCAGGAAAAGATAAAGGGTATTAAAGTTCAGACATTTCTCCAGTGCCAAAAATTGGTAAAGGCATCTGAATCTCCCATTTGCCCTGGAGGCCAAAGTACAAGTAGAAACTGCCAGGAAGAATAGAAAGTTGGTCCTAACAGTTAAGAGTTAGGTATAAATCATTCTGAGAATTTATAAAGAATAGGACCACAACAGCCGCCTACATGAAAGTGATATTTAGGCCATAAAATTATACTTATTCCCCAATAACATTATATAAGATATGGTATCAAACCCTCTGCTTACTTCAAAATATAAAAGTATCACACTGCTAAAAACTAACAATAGAGCTTGCGTATCTTTCACTTATGTAACTCCATGTTTGCAACCAGCCTGGACATAGCTCAAACAGGATATGCTTCCCTAGATATAATCATTTGGCTTGTAATATAAGATTAATGCTTTGATACAAAGTAAACATTAATCTTTAGATATGGAGTAAAGGTCAGTTAATGATGACAAGGGAATGGAGGAGAGAAACAGAAACTAAAGTGGGCAAATGTTGATGATTCTTGGAAAACGATTAAAGAAATATCAATTGAAACTGCTCATGCTTGAATGCTTTGGATGGCCCCAGCTACTCAGGGACACTTGCTTGAGCAGCAGCTGATGGTCATTCTCTTTATTTTCCCGGAAGGCACACCTCCATCCTGCATCCCAGAATCCTACTGGAACTGGACTCCAGCACTCAAGGAAAGTTTTGGTCTCTCTTTCAAACCTTATCATCCTTCCATAATGGCTGCACATCTTGAAACTCACCCCTCTCAATATCAGCACATTGATGCCAAACTCATGGTATATGATCTTGGGAGTCAGAACCCCACCACATCCCAGACAGCATCCTCTCCATTCATGGTTTGGTCAGGAAGGGCTGGATTTCAGCATGTAACCTAAGAAGCTACTAGAAATTAATCTGTCAACGAGGTCACTGTTTTCAGAGTTATTCACTGGGTAAACACACAGGCAGCATAGAAAGGTGGTTCAAAACACAGCTTGGGAGTCAAGACTGCTTGAATGAATATTGTGTGATGCTATAACTTGATAACTGATAATGACTACTTATGTTTTTATTTCCATGAATTTATGGGACAGTGACTGTTATGACATTTAAGATATGTGAACCATGAATACATCAGCATTGAGCCTAGAACACCTGCATTAAAAAGGCCCCCACCACCTCGCTGCACAGAGCCTAAGAACTGGGCACTGAGTCTCATATGGTTGGAAGACATGCTGTTTCCCTCACTTGCTACACCTCTAGAAGAACATGCAATCCTGCCTTTCAGCTGTTATTATTATGGGCTAGTAACCAGAGAATACTGCTTGGACATGGGTTTAAGCCAATAGGAAGTTTATATTTGCTACCCTCCAACTATACTGGGTGGTCTGGACAACACTATGGACCCCAGACTTTCTCAGGGTAAGATTTTAAGTACAGTGATCCATACCCTGGGTTGGTATACTTTAATTAACAAGGAAACTAAGCCAGAAGGGGAATAATAGAAGTCAAAAGCTAGGTGAAGACATTTAGAGGATTTCCAAAAATTATGGATTTTAATGAATTAGACTATTGTTTTGTTTTGACTGGTGATGTTGTCCTCATGCTGAGTTTTAAGTTCTGAATGGCATACCCATCAGTTTGCCAGTTCTGCTAATGTCTGGGACCTGCTGAGGTCTGAGGCCCTGTTACATGTCCCATTGGTCTTAATGTATGAGTCAAGTCATGGACCCATCTTGCTCTCTAGATGTGTAGGTTGTCCTAAGGGTCATTAATTTGGCTGAACTGATGCATAATTGGCCATATGTTTTAAGATGCAGGGCCCTGCAATTGGTTCAATCAGAATGAGAATAAAAGGTTCATCCAGTGCTGATAGCAGAGTGGATACCTAGGGAAAAGCAAGAAAACAGAGTCTGATATCCATTATTTGATTGATTTCTTTGTCTCTATCTCTTTGTGTGGATTTTCTCAACCATTGTAAGATTTATTTTTATTATTATTATTATTCATGCCCAATTAGTATAGAAGCAATGGGTTTATTCCAAAGCCACACATAATCCCCTTTTGTGGTAACATTTTTAAAGGAAATCTGTCATTTTAACTTACAAAAAGAATATTTTGACATCTCTATGTCATGATCAACTTGTCTTCTAAGTTTAGAAAGCATCAAAAGAGGGACATTTAATCTATCCCTTAATACATGTTCACCTTGTATCCTCATGGGCACAGTAATATTGTTGTTATCTAAATAAAGACACCTCTATGGCAGAACAGTAGGCATTAGAGTATGTGAGAGTGCCTAGGTTGAGTCCTGTGATTTTAATGTAGGCTCCTCTCAGTCACAATGAGTCTTGTCAGTCAATGATCTGAAAGTCTGCCTTAATTCCTACCCCTGTGTGTATGGGGACCAGTTGTCTAATCATGACCAGTAATCCTAATTAACTCTAACCCCAGGGTCCCTTCTTGTATCATAGAGTTCTATTCCCAGGGATTTTCCAAGGCCAGACACTTTTTTCTATCTATCTATCTATCTATCTATCTATCTATCTATCTATCTATCTATTCCTTGTTTATTTATTTGTTTATTCACTTTACATCCAGATCACTGTCCCCCCCATCCCGGCCCCACCCTCATAAAGTGCATTCTCTCCTCCTCCCTCCCCTTCTTTTCCTAACTGAGGCAGACTCATACTTAAAGTAATTTCCAAGTTTTTAATGTGATGGACATTGTGTTCCACTTTCCTATTTTGCATTTCTTGGGGAGGAGATTTCTTTCTTTATACTCATTCATATGCTTTTAGAAAGGCTCTGTTTTGCAACTCCAATTTTTGCAATGGAAATTCTCTTGCTCTTAACAATTAGGAAGCCTAGCCAAACATCATGAACAGAATTGTAAAACTTACATTTTTTTTAATCTCGAAAGATAAATTACAGCAACTTTCCTATTTCCCAGTACAACTAAAGATCTTTAAAGGAGGTATGATTGAATGAAGGTCAAGATGAGTATGGGTTGTTGGTCTGTAGTCATATTAGCTAATTCTATTGCTAGTATCTGTTTTCCTCAGTTCCTAAGCGCTGGAGCAGGGAAACGACCCTGTACTCATACCAGATATAGGACTCAGGAAATGGTGGAGTGGTGGCAGGAAGTGGAAGAGCCTGTAGGACAATGGAATCATAGTCTGGAGATAGTCCATTTGGCAGCCAGCAGTATGGCTTTTGCTTTTCTGACCTGGTGTGATAGGTACATCCATGATATTACAAAAGCTGCCTTCACCACTGTAGGAATGGGGAGAATTACCTTGTAGGGCCCTGGTGATGTTGGTTCCAGTGCTGCTTTGGCTACCTACTTGGCTCACACAGTATCACCAGGTTGTAATAAGGGTAAACTCCTGGTGGACTGGAAGGTCAGCTAGGTTTTGCAGACAGTACAACAGAATAGCCTTTAGGAAAATTGGGGGACTCTAGTGATTTGAGAATCGAACGGTTAGGGAGTTCCACCGGCTACTGATCTCTGAGCTTAGGAAGCAGTGTGGGAGATTGTCCAAACATAATCCTGTAGCTAGTAAATCTCTCTTTATAATGGGGTACAGTGGTCCCAAAGCAAAGCAAATGATGGAGGTCTGTCCACCCTTTGCTGGACTCTAATGAACATTTTGTTAGAGTTTCTTTTAATGTCCTATTTATTTTTATCTACCTGTCAAGAACTCTGAGGTCCACATGCACAGTGAAGTTTTTCATCTATGCCTAAAGGTTGGTATTGAGATTTTGGCTATGAAATCCAGGCCATAGTTGTACCCCATTGGTGGGTTGGAGAGCAAATCAGAAGCCCAGCTCTTGGAGGAACTTTTTACAGTACTATTTGAGAAGTTTCAGTCCTGGTGCAGAACACTTCTACCCACCTGGACAAGGAATCTATAAAAACTAGCAAACACTTGTATACACACTGGCAGGCAAGCAATTGAAAGAATTTGTATACACACTCACAGCCAAGCAATTGAAAGAATCATATGATACAAACGTCAAGTATTTGAAGAAAGAAATTGAAGATGGAAAGATCTCCCATGCTCATTGATTGGTAGGATTCACATATTAAAAATGGCATCTTACCTAAGGAAATCTAGAGATTTAATGCTATCCCCATCAAAATTCCAATATAACTCTTTATAGACCTTGAAGGACAATTCTCAACTTCATATGGAAATATAAAACAAAACAAAACAAAACAGGAGAGCTAAAATAATCCTGTGCAATAAAAAACTACTAGGGGTCCAGTCAGTCCTGATTTCCAAGTTGTATAACAGAGTGATTGTAAGAAAACTGTATGGTATTGGAATTAAAAACAGGCACATTAATTTATGGAATAGAATTGCAGTCTTAGACATAAATCCACACACATAAGAACATCTGATTTTTGTGAAAGAAGCAAGAAACACAACTTGGAAATAAGACAATATCTTCAACAATTGGTGCTAGTCAAATTGGTGCTAGTTTGGTCATGCAGAAGAATCCAAATAGATTCATATAAATGCACAAAATCACCACACCTGACAGTAGAGAAAGTGGATTATAGCCTTGAATGGTTTTGGCAAAGGAGAAGACTTTCTGAACAGAACACCAATACCACAGGCATTAAAAATAATTAATAAATGAGACTTTATGAAACTGGAATGCTTCCATAAGGCAGAGGACAGTGTCAATTGGACAAAGTGGCAGCAACAGGAAAAGATTTTTACCAGTTTCACATCCAATAGAGGGTTAATATTCAAAATATACAAAGAACTCAAGAAACTAGATATATAAACCTAAATAACCCAATTAAAATTGGGGCAGTTTGAAACTGAGAATTCTCACTGAAGGACACACAAACAGCTGAGAAACACTTAAAGAAATGTTCAACCTCCTTAGCCATCAGGAAAATTCAAATCAAAACTACTTTGAGATTCCCTTTTACACCTGTCAGAAATTAGCATAAGTTATTAATGTAACTTCATAATATGTACAATAAGGGGAACAGTTCACTATTGTTGATGGGAGTGCAAACTGGTAGTTATGGCAGGAATTTTTTTTTTATTCTAACAGAAAGGGTGAACTGTGGCAAGAATTTCCCTGTCCAATCTATTTAAATATTAGTGCAGCAAGAGTCCTGTGATTGGACAGGGAAAAGGGAGGCGGTGCTAAGAGCTGGAGAAAAGAGAGATGGATGGGGGAGAGAGGAAAGGAGGCCAAGATGGAGGCTGGCTTTAACTAGCCACAAGTAGTTCTGATATTAAGGTTAGAATAATTGGGATAACTTGTCTAAATTGTGTCCCATCCTGTGTATTGAGATTCTATTGATATATAAATCTGACTGGTTAACTATAAGCTTTAAGAGTTTTGATTTTACTGGGTAATGGGTGTTGTGGCGGCTTACCTCAGGGTGGACAGTCATTGCATGAGGGTGGTGGGCCGAGAGGGGAGCTCTGAGCCAGTCACAGAGCCTGCTGAGATGAGACACTCAACTGGGGCCAAATGGTCCAATGGTCCTGGGCTTAGTGCAGGAACTTGGCGGTTCTATTTGGTTACTGGAATGTGGAACTGCTAGGGTTGAGAGAAGAGGCAGATTTGGGAAGTTTGCCGTTTGTCTTTTCTAATACCTCCCGCAACAGTTAGTCACTGTTGAAATTAGTAAGGTGGTTCTTGAGAAAAATAGGACTCAATCTATCTTAAGATCCAGCTATACCATTCGTGGTCATATGTGACCCGCGCAATCGTCTCACCAGCAAGAACACATGCAGACACCAGGATCCTTCTGCAGCAAGTGTTTATTGTGATGTGAAGAGGAAGACCCCAGGCCCCGAAAAGGCACTGCTTATATACCCCTGGAGCGGTGTGTTCATTTCTGGTTGGCTGCTTGCTCAGGAACGTATGTTATGCCCCGGGATGGGCCGTGATTTGGCGCGCATTTACCACTTGCACAATGCACAGTTCATCTGTAAGCTTGGGAGAGCACTGGATGCCAATGCCATCATGTAATGGCGAATGCTGTCACCGCTCACCACGGCTCTCTGCATCTCCCCCTTTTTGTTTTATTAAGATGGAGCTGTCCTTGGCCTATCTAGTGTGGTACCAATCATGACTCAAACTCAAGCCCGATCAAGCAAATTCCATCTTGGGGGAATAAGAGATCAAGGACTGATAGTTTAATACAGTCTCCCCTACCCTACCAGGTGCAATGGAAGCAAGTCCTCTGGGTGCAAGGGCTAGGGGAAACAGAAAGAGATGCAAACACCCATCTCTGTGCAATGGAGCCATCTCCCAGGGGTGCAAGGGCTGTTTACCTCAATATTCAGGTACCACAGCTACATAGACAAGGACCAGCCAGGCCAAGACCTCTCACCAACCCAGTGCAATGGGCAAATCCCTTGGGGTACAACGGCTGAGGGATCTGTCTGCTGGCTATTTCCTTAACATGGATAACCAAATTTCAGGAGATGAACCTTGTTCTAGGGCCGCAAGTGTTTGGGCAATAACGACCTTGTCACGTTTTTGTTGAGCTCTGAGTTTGTAGACCAACCATAGCATGAAAACTAATCTGCAACATAGGGCTGCACCAAACAGGCCTACTCCCACCCACTCTTTAAAGTAAGAGAAAGCTGAAGAGATCCAGGAGGAGAGTTCTTCAGTCAGGGACAGATCCACGCACATCGAGTTGATGGCCACCACAGCTGCTCTCAATTTTTCGAGTGTCTCATCGAAGTTTTCTGACCAATTTCCTGCAAGATATTGAGACAATTTCTTGGACAGATTAGCTGCACACGTATAATTATATTGTACACTGGTTATGCAGACCGACCCCACTTTTCTCTCACATCCTAATTGAGCCATTAGGAAAAGGGTATCTAGTCTTTCTTCCACCAAACCAAGGCGTTGATTGAGGATCATCAGTCCACCTTTCAATTGAGCGCCGGCAGAATTATGAAGACTAATAGCCTCTGCTACTTGTGATGTCAACTGGTTGAGGGACGTAGCAGCTTGTACTGTCCTAATCATAGCAATTCCAGCTGCTGTAGCGGCAGCCGCACTGACAGCAATTGCTGTTACAATAGCTGCAGTTATCCCAAAATCTCTTCTTTGTCTAAATAATGACAAAGTAGATGGAGTTTCCACCGGGACAGGGGCCCAGCGAGGGATTCTAGCCACCATGGCCCGAGTAAAGCTTCTAGAGTCCCAGCATTGAGACACATAGCAGATATCATTGGTGCAGCTTTTAAGGGAGGAGTTTGAAAGAACAAACAGGAAAGGGGGGGTAAACACAAACCGGAGTAGGTGAGAAATCTGTCTGGTTGATCAAGGTTTTATTGACCCCAGTAATGGACTGAGTGGCATTCTCCAATAGAGGCGATTCATTCTCCCGCTTTAGCATAGTTCCATTAATGACCCCCGTGAAAATTGTCCTTCCTGCCACTCCGCCCTGGAGAAAAACTAGAGAACTGAGGTCAGTACAGCTACCATTCATCCCACAAAGTAGCCATTTGTGAAAAGGGTTCATATCATGGTTCTGTAAAAAAGGGCCCTCTCTCAGCACCGAATCGGCTCCAGGACACATCAGATTACTGGGTGATAAGGAAAAGGTTTTACTGGCATCTGCCCATCGTGTTATTCTAGACTGGCATTCGGACCAGGGCAAGCCAACTCCCTCATCTTCCTGCCTACAGAAGGGGGAGACCTTAGGTTGACGGGGGTGCTCCCCATTAGTAAAGTTGGGTGGTAAAAAGGTTCCATTTATCCAAATGGCCGGTTGCCAAAATACCTGTAAGAATTCAGTATTATTATCAGCTTTATTAGTTGTGAGTGAAACCCAGCCCCTTTTCTTATAAAACCAACCCAAGGCTTTCTTTGAGAGGGTTATACAATCTCCTGCTTCATCAATCTGAAAGCAGAGAGAACCCTTTTCAAGTAAAGAACGATCTTCTCCCAGTGATGCCCGGGTAGGGTCATATGGTAAATAAGGTAAGTCCAGAGTTTTGTTCGTTGTAAAAATCTTAGGAAAAACAGCTGTATTATGTCTGACCGGTATGGGTTTTGGAAAGGCAGATAATATGGCCCATCGTTGTTCCCCCGATATACTAGGAACCTGTATCCCATGGATCAGCACGAGGGCTGTCATCAGAGTTTGGAGGGTCCACCTGGGTGTCATCTTCTGATGTCACGAGTCGTCACATCAGTCGCTCTGGTAGCCAAAATGGGTTGTCTTCTTCCTGTGGAAAAACACAAACAGCTCCCCTGGATCTTATTAAAATAGGATCCGGGCCTTTCCATTGTCCGGTCAAGACATCCTTCCATTTGACCATCTCTTTTGGCCTGTCAGGCTCTAAACAATGACGATCAGCTGCCGTGTGGCCCTGACTGTCCAAATTTAAAAAATTAAGAGTAAAAAGTGCTATAGAAACGGTGACTCGTGGCACTGAGGGCAGAGCCTCCTCGACTCCCCCTTTCTGTTTTATTAGATAAGACTTAAGAGTGTGATGAGCCCGTTCTATAATGCCTTGTCCTTGAGGGTTATAAGGGAGACCCATCAGGTAGGTCACCTCCATTTGGCGACAAAATTGTCCAAACTTTTGAGAAGTATAAGCTGGTCCATTGTCCGGTTTGAGAATTTTAGGCTTCCCCCAGGCACTCCATGCCTCAAGGCAATGTTGGATAACATGTGCTGCCTTTTCTCCTGATAAGGGGGAGGCAAAAATGATTCCAGAACAGGTGTCAATAGAAACATGTAAATACTGAAGTCTCCCAAAGGATGAAATATGGGTAACATCCATTTGCGAAATCTGCAATGGCCGAATTCCTCGTGGATTAATTCCCACATGAGGCACGGGTAAGAATTGACAGCAATTCTGACATTGAGTAACTATATCTCTAGCTTCTTTTCTAGTTATATCAAATCGACGACGTAACGTCTCTGCTGTCACATGAAATTTTTTATGAAAATCTTTGGCCAAATCCAATTTTGAGGATAGGGCGATAGCAACCAACTTTGTGGCTCGATCCGCCAGGTCATTTCCATGAGACATTGGACCTGGTAGACTTGAGTGAGCCCTAATATGTGTAATAAAAACAGGATATCTTCTATTGACCAAGGTAGATTGGATCTTTTGAAAAACTTCTACAAGCCTGCTAGAGGGCCTAATTAAGCCAGCAACTTCCAAGACTTTAACTGCATTTACCACATAAAGGGAATCAGATAGAATATTTAAAGGGCCTGGAAAGGTTTCTAAGACTTCCAGTACCACCAAGCATTCCACAATTTGGGGTGAAGCTTCATTATATTGTTTAGATGTAACTCTATCATCAACCACATAAGCGCCTACTCCTGTTTTTGACCCATCTGTATATACCACTACCTCATCTGGGAGTGGTTCTTGAGATAAAATACGTGGGAAAACAACAGCCTGACTCAAGGCAAATTGTAAAATAGGATGTTTAGGATAATGATTATCTATTTGACCATTAAAGGAAGTGACTAACACCACCCAAACATCTGAGGTAGCAGTTAATATTTTAACCTGATGTGCAGTGTAAGGTACTATCAGAACCTTAGGCTCCCTTCCAAAATGGGTAATAGCTGCTTTTAATCCCCGAAGGGCAAGCTGAGCAACTGCATCTGGATACCATTCAATAATCTTTGCAGGGGATGCATTAGGATGGATCCATAATAAGGGCCCGTCCTGCCATAACACAGCAGTTGGTAAATGTCTGGTTTTAAAGACACACAAATTAAAAGTTTTGGTCTCATCAATGCGTTTTAGCTGGGCCTCTTGCAAGGCATCCTCTACCATTTGCAGGGCATGGCTTGCAGCCGGTGTTAGTGCCCTTGGTGAGGAAATATGAGAATCTCCTTCCAAAATGTCAAACAAAGGTTTCAATTCAGCAGAGGGAATTTTCAAAAATGGTCTTAACCAATTTATATCACCTAATAATTTTTGAAAATCATTTAAGGTAAGTAAATGATCTCTGCAAATTTCTAATTTTTGAGGAACTATTTTCTCAGGGTAAATAACTGTCCCTAAAAAGGAGCCTATTTCCGAAATTTGAACCTTTTCTGTGGCAATATGCAGGCCCCATTGTCCCAATGTAGCAATTAATAAAGGGTATGAGTTCTGCAAAATGGTCAACTCTTTATGGCACATAAGAATATCATCCATATAAAGAATCAAGAGCAGGGAAGGAAATTGTTTCCTAACGGGTTCAAGGGCCATTTGTACATACAGTTGACACATAGTAGGACTATTGGCCATGCCTTGAGGCAAAACTTTCCAATGATATCTCTTATCAGGTTCAAGGTGATTAATAGCAGGTAATGTAAATGCAAATCTCTGTCTGTCTTGTGGGTGTAGGGGAATGGAGAAGAAGCAGTCTTTAATATCTATAATTATTATCCTCCATTGTCTGGGTAAGGCAGAAAGCAAGGGTAAACCTCTTTACACCGAACCAAACAATCGCATCTGCGCATTAATGGCTCTTAAATCATGGAGAAGTCTCCATTTTCCTGATTTCTTTTTTATGACAAAAATAGGCGTATTCCAAGGGGAAGTAGAAGGTTCTAAATGGCCACTTTTAACTTGCTCTTCAATTAATATAGTAGCGGCCTCCAATTTTTCAGAGGATAAGGGCCATTGAGGAACCCACATGGCCTCCTCCGTAAGCCAGGGTATGGGCATAGAGCCCTCAATGGCAACTAGGGAAAACGCAGACCTTGTCTTCCTGTATTACTTTCTTGTGAAATTTGGTTTAATCTTCCTTGTTCTTTTCTGCCAAGCCCTTTTCCTACCTTATATCCCATCCTTTTCATAATTTCTATGGCTTGTTGTGAATACTCATTAGTCAATGTCAGTCCCAAGTCTTGCAAAATGTCTCTTCCCCAGAGGTTAATGGGGAGAGGAAGCACATACGGTATAAAGTTTCCTGTCTGACCCTCTGGTGTCTGCCAAGTCAAGGATCGTGAACTGACTGCAGGGCTGGCCTCATATCCCAACACTTGTAAGAAGTGGGATGATTGTGTAACAGGCCATGCCTTAGGCCACCAGTTGGAGGAAATAATACTTTTGGAGGAAATAATACTTTTATCAGCTCCTGTGTCTAAAATCCCTACAATATTCTTCCCCTCTATCATTAATTGTAAAGTGGGTCTAGACTTAAGATCAACTACCAAATGAGCAAAGTCAGTTCCTGAAGAACCAAGCCCATTGGCACCTCTAGGCACCCCAGTTGATGATAAACAATTATGCAAACTTGGGAGAATAACCAATCGAGCAATCCTATTCCCAGGGGAAATAGAAAATATGCTTTGTGGACAAGAACAGAGAACTTGAAGTTCCCCTGTATAATCTTGATCTATCACTCCAGGGTGAACCACGAGCCCTTTCAGTGTAAGAGAGGAGTGACCTAGAATAAGGCCAACACTTCCCTCAGGCAGGTGACCTTTGAAATCAACTGAGACAAGCTGCACGTCCACATGTGGCATTAGTAAGAATTGGGAGGTGGAACGGAGGTCCAATCCTGAGGAGCCTCTTGTAGCTCTGCAGCTAGAGGTGTCCCCCGGCTGCAGGCTTGTGTCCCATATTTTTTGGGGCCCTGAGACCTGGGGCCCTGATATCCGTTTTTTGGAGTACTTTCATCTCTTCCCGATGGTGGGGAATCATGTTGAATAAGCTTTCCTTGAATATCTCTGACTGAGCGACACTCATTAGCCCAGTGATAACCTTTCCTGCATTTTGTACAAAGCCCTGGGGTTCTTTTTTGTGTGGAAGCACGACACTCTCGTTTCAAATGACCCGGTTTGCCACAGTTATAGCATACTTTACGGCCGCCAGGACTTGAGTGGTTTTGGCTTTGCAAAATAGCTGCTGCAAGGCCAGCATTGGTCAGTGGGCCTCCAAGTCCTCGGCAGACCTTTATCCAATCTGTCAACCCTTTGCTTCTTCTAGGGGTAATTACTGCCTTGCATTCTGGGGAAGCATTTTCATACACCAGTTGTTCTATCAGTGGTTTAACTCGCTCTGGGTCTCCAAAAATTCTGCCTGCTGCTTCTGTCATTCTAGTCATAAAGTCTGAGAATGGCTCTTGGGAGTCTTGCAATATTTTCATTAAATTTCCCCCAGCCTCCCCCTTCTTTGAGAGGGCTTTCCATGCTTTAATAGCGGCAGCGGAGATCTGGCAGTATGCTCCCCAATCGTAGTTTGTCTGATCATTAACAAACTGTCCTTGCCCTGTTAGCAGGTCAAATGTCCATTGCCGTTGATTGCCTTCCACGTTAGCGTTGGCTTTTGCCTGTGTCTGAGAAGCATCATGCCACAAGGCTTTCCACTCCATATATTGTCCCATGTTAGGGAGGGCAGCTTTTACTGTATTTTGCCAATCATTCAGAGTCATTGCCATAGCGGCAAGTCTCTCGAGCTGCATGACTGTGAAATTGGCATCAAACCCATACTTCTGAACTGATTCAGCAAGTTCTTTAATAGAGGTATATTCTACCGGTGCGTGGACGCAACCTCCCTCTGCAGCCTCAAACACCGGAAAGGCTTGAAACATCTTTCTTTTATCTTCCTTTGAAAGGAAGGAGTCCGAACAGCACCCATCCACGTAGGGTGCAGGAGCACTGGGAACTACGGCTGGGAGTGCTGCCTGGGAGATCACCGCTGGCTGGGAAGCCGCGCGATTCCTATTCCCAGCCTCCTTTTGTTTTCGATTCGGCGGTGGCGGCCGCCTATCTAGATGGTATCTTTCCTCCTCATAGCAGGCTGCTTCCTCATCTAAGTCCTCTTCCTCGGAGGGACTTAGTTCCTCTAACTTAGAGCTACCAAGCCCCAAGGTCTCCAGTTCCTTTACCGGATAAAGAGATTTCCTTTCTGAGGCCTCTTCTCCCTTTGTGCGTTTCTCTCCCAGGGTGTCCTTTCCCTTATCTTTCGCTTCCTCGGACTGAACGTCTTTGGAAGGGTCTTTTTTCTTAGGCATGTCTTTTCCTTTTTCTTACTGAGCTCCTAACTGTTTATCTCGCTCTGTTTCTGACATGCTGTCTTTCAACTCCTCTAGCACTCCCTGACCTGCCATGATAGTTGGGCGGCATTTCTCATCCTGTAAGCACGATCTTACTAGCCTCCACAGCGGCCGAGTTCCAGGCTTCAATTTTCCATTCTGTTGTTCCCTAATTAAATCGCCCTCCAATTTGTCCCAGGAGGCAAGCCTCAGCGACCCTGAGCATATATACCAGGGCGCCACGCGGTCCACCTCCTTCACAAACCCCTCTAACGTTTTTGTAGAGACTTTTAATTTATGCTGTCGCAAGAGCGACTGAAGCGCCGTGATCACCGAATGTGAAACTCCCATGCTGCTCTCTTATCTACGAGAGAATCTGACACATGGAGAGGGGCACCTCGGCTTATCTACATCTGACTAATCTTGCCCAACGGTGGCAGAATTTAAAAAGAGAATCGGTGGAAACAAAATGAAACCAAAAGGAAGAGAATGAGCGCTGCCACAATGACAATGAGAGCCTCTACAGCACCTAGTAATTGGGGAGAGAGATGAGACAGATCAAGACCAAACATACCTCTCAGAGCTTACCTTCGTCCTGCAGTTCTGAATCCTCCCCGTGAACAGGGGTCTCCTCGGCGCTGGCGATGGTGAGTTTCCCGGGTTTCGGCACCAGCTGTGACCTGCGCAATTGTCTCTCTAGCAAGAACGCACGCAGACACCAGGATCCTTCTGCAGCAAGCGTTTATTGCGATGTGAAAAGGAAGACCCCGGGCCCCGAAAAGGCACTGCTTATATACCCCTGGAGTGGTGTGTTCATTTCTGGTTGGCTGCTTGCTCAGGAACATATATTATGCCGCAGAATGGGCTGTGATTTGGCGCGCATTTACCACTTGCACAATGCACAGTTCATCTGTAAGCTTAGGAGAGCACCGGATGCCAGCGCCATCATGTAATGGCGAATGCTGTCACTGCTCACCGCGGCTCTCTGCAGTCATATACCCAATGAATACTTCATACTACCACAGTGACACTTGCTCAACCATGTTTACTGCTGTTCTATTCAAAAGAGCCTGAAATTGGAAACAACCTAGATATCCCTTGATAAAAGAATAGGCAAAAAAAAAAAAGTGTGGTACATTTGTACTATGGAGTATTACTCAGCTCTTTATAAAATGACATCATGACTTTTGTAAGTAAATGGATGGTACTAGAAAAAAAAATACAACCTGAGTGAGGTAACCCAGATCCAGAAAGATGAATATAATAATAAATATCATTTATATGCTGATATTAGCCATTAAATAAATAATAACCAATCTACAATCTGTAGACCCAAAGAAGTCAGGCATAGAGGAAGGGACAGGTCACAGGGATTTCCCTAAGAGGGAAAATAGAGTAGATTTTATGGGAGGACTGGGGATCAGGGGCATCGAAACAAGAAGAGGGGGAATGAAGATGGAGTTGAGGGAATGAGGGAGGGGAAGTTGGCATTGGAGGAGAGTATGAAAAGTAGTGCAGTGAAAAGTCACTACAATACATGAAGGTGATCATAGTGAAGTTTCCAAATAAGAGAGGGACAACACAAATTGCTCATCTCTTGTCATCAAATGAAGCTACAAGTACCAGGACTGGGTTTCATCCACTTGATTTATTGGCCAAAGTGTCCCATGGTAATCCTCAAACAACCCAGGTTTTGGCCAAGATAATAGGTTTCTCCCAATAAACTAACAAAAAGACTACTCTCAAAACATGCTATGCCTCATAATAGTTAGGAATAGTTAACTTATGAGTTGTTAATTTAAAAATAAATGACATAGAAATAAACTTACTAAGTGTTTACAAAACAAGTTTAGAGACACAAATGGGTATTATCGATTGAATCAAATACTTTAACATGTGCTAAGCATTACAGCTATGTTTTATAATTCTTATCACTTTGAAAGGATGTAAAAACCAGAGATTCACAGAGTATAAGAACATTGCATAGAGTAATGACAGGATATGAATTATATTCATCTTTCTGAAACCTGTGTCTAATATAAACAAGGAAGAACTCAGGTTGGATTAATAGTATGAATAAATTTACTGATCAGTTTATAAAGATAAAGAAGGAAGAACTCAGGTTGGATTAATAGTATGAGTAAATTTACTGATCAGTTTATAAAGATAAAAAGACCAGCAAGATGATACAAAGGTTAAGTTCTTTGCTGCCAGGACTGATCACATGAGTTCAACACCAGGAACCCACATCATGGAACGAAAGAACCAACTCTTTAAACTGTCCTGAATTCTCTACTTGTATGCTGTGGTATGTCTTTTCAGAGCCCTTTTTGATTCCTATGACTAGCATAATTCTCTGAGTCAAAATTAGGATCATTTTGTGATGTTACAGACAGACTGGCCTTTCCTGAAACACAGTGAGCAAATTAAACATTGATTTATCAATATTATTTATAGCCAAATCCTTTCATTTTGTAGCCTACATTGAAGTGGAAACTTAAGGGTTCTTTGGGAAGTTGGTTGGATGGTGTCTTGCTGGGGAAAATATGTGAAGAAACATTTCATTAAAGTATGCAGATGTGAAAGGCTAAGGCAGACTCGTGAAGAAGTTTTGCTGAAGCAGGCATGGGTAAAGGATGGTCTGCTAAAGCAAGCACGTGAAAGAACAGGTGATGAAAGATCCTTTGCTATCAACACACATGTATTGGTCTGCCTTCCATTGCATCCTTGAGCTGTATTTCTCAGGACCCCATAGAGAGAAACACACCAAAAACTTCTGGTGATGTGCTGCAGTTGGTTGCCGCTTCTGTGGACATGGGTTGATGGGATAGCCATGCTGACAGAAGACAGGTGCTGAGGCAAAGCACATGGAGGATGCATAATGTTTCGAGGGTATAAATAGTACTCCACGGAGCAATGGAGATGGAGCTTGGCTTGCTGGTCCAGCTAGCTGTACAACACTTGTGGCTCTGGTATCTTCGCTGATCTTTGCTTCCCTGAGAGAGGCACAGCTGAAATCTTCTCCTGGTGTTCCTGTTGGTCCCTCCTGCTAAGTGTAGCCAAGGTTGAGGCCTGGCTGTCTCTGCTGAGTTGTGTCACCACTGTTGTTAACCTGAGTCTACTGAATTGTACTGTTGATGTATCAGTGAGGTATTTGTGAGTTGATTGACCTGCCGCTGCCTGGTAACCTGTGAACTGAACTGCTGATTTCCAGACAACAAAGAGGAATTGGTCCAAAGAACCTTTCTAAACAGATCCACTTTCTCCTTATCTTTCTTTTCCACTATGTCTGGTAGGTGGTGGGCTACAAGGGAGGATAAAGTGTTTAAGAACCACCACTAAAAAATAGTATTTGAAAACAATTTAAAGTTACACTACATTGTTATTTATTTTAACTCATTTTGATCTCTCATTACTGTTTCTTTATTTTCATTATAAAAATTTCAGTTTGGATATTAGGCAGGTACTGGGACAGACTGTCTTTTGGGGAGATTTCTCAGAGGTTATGAATGCCATGGACAGCCAGCCAGCAGCTAGAGAGTGGATCAGAGAAGAATTCAGTTCTCAAACCCATTGACAGACACTAATATGAGAGTCTAAGTCCATGAGGCAAAGAGGGGGATCCTCCTCTTGTAGGGCTGAGAGAAGGGGGCCTGTAGTTTGTAGTTCATATCACCGCCCTGCAGCCAGCCTGTCCCTGACTCCTAGGTTTCAGGGTGCCCTGCACTGGGGAGGGTGGGGAGTGCATGACTCTTGGATAGGAAAGAAGTGAGGGGAGAGACACGTCTACATGCAGTGTGCCCAGTATAGAAGTAGTTCTTTCATGTGCAGGAGTCTAGTAACCTGAGGTCTAGGAGAACTTGCAAAATGAGAATTGAATTAAGATGGTGGTTGTTCTTCTGGAATCAAAAAACATGCACAGGTCCACTGCTATGGATGGCTCTAGAACTTTATATTGGGCTCTGTGGTTGAGGCAAGACTGTCAAATAGAGAGAGAGACTAAGAATCAGGGAAGATTAGAGACTTTTGACTGTAGCTTTAAAGGGAAGAAAGCTAGATGCTCAATTCCTCAGTGAGTGGGAGGTCAGGGAAGCCTGTAGGTCAGAGTCCTGCCTAGTGCAGCCTGATGCTGTTGCTCCAAAGTCACATTTCTTTCTTGTCTGTTTTCCTGTGGTTTTCTAGGGCTGTGATCGAGGGCCTGAAGAAATATGACAAAAGACATGGACAACACAATGAGAATCAAGACAGACATCTAACCCACAGATGGCCTGAGACTTCTAAAGGGAGGTACTGGCACACCAAGCATATAAACCTGTGCACCCTCACCAGTGGTGGGGGCTATGTGCCTCATTTTTATCCCTGATAAGCAGTCACATCAATACTGCATTCATAATGTTTATGATATTGAATGCAGATAAGGTAGACAGAGGTCCTTATGCTCTGTTATGTGGAGACAGGGAACAGTGGGACTGTAGTGGATGTGGAGGAGGCAGCCTGAAACAAGGGTGAGGTAGAGGCAAGTCCAAACCCTTCCTGTAAATTTCCTGCTGAGCTAGGCAGCAGTAAGATCTCTCCCTGATGCCCCATGCCTACATATCTCCTAGCACACATGTAGTTCTGTGGCTGTACATTTTCTACACCAGAGGAAGTGGTTAAACTTCCTTTCTCTTTATAAGGTGATGTCTAGAAGCACTTGGAATTCCTCCTTATGCAAATAAAGCATCAACAGTATCCTGGTCCAGGTCAGTGATGTACAATCAGCCAGATATCACATGCTCATTCCCCAAATTTTAAATAGCCTTTGTTCCCCCTTTTAAAATGAGCTATCTCACTGAAGCCTGTCTCCTTTTTGTACTGACCCACCACCTGAGATCTCTTTATGCCTGGCTGTTTTTGCCTTACTTCCCCTCCCGGGATCCACAGGTTGTGGTCTCTAGCAGGGAAGCAGACTCTGAAGGACACCCTTAGGCTTGTATTGAGCCTGGCTGTATTATTTAATATCCTCTCAAAGGACAGAATCCAGAGCATATAAGTGTATATAGCTATAGCTAATGATAAGAAATGATTTTTTTTTTTTTAGCAACTTTGGCTTAGGTTCTAATGGGAGTGCAATGTCTGTGACAGGCACACTGAAAGCTCAGCTTTTGTCACACCAGGACACATCAGGCCCCCCAGAGCCTTCTTGCTTCTGTTCAAAATCTCTAGTCTCTATTTGGACTATCAAAGGTAACTGCCATCCTGGTCTGGTGTTTTAGAGAACAGACCAGATCTTCCGTGTTATACTTTTGACAACTGCTCGTGTTTGTGGGCAGCTGTTGACCATTCATCCTTCCTGTGAATAATTCCATCATAGGATTCCACTGTGGTGATTTGCCTATTCAGTGTTTAACAGATACAATGATGCCATTTCCCTTTGTTTTCTTTATTCTTTTCTTCTTTCTAGTTTTTTTTTTTATCTTTTTGTCCCTGAATGTGTTGCTTAAACTAGCCTTGACTCATTTTCTTCCTACCTCACCATCATGCCCAGCTAGGACTACTGGTGTAGGTCATTTCACGTAGATTCGTTTTTTTTTTTTTTTTGACTTCAGCTTTTATTGAAAGGTTTGATGACTAGGTGAGATGACACAGAGGTGGGAGGATCTTTGTGAATTGATGCCAGACTACTTGACATAGGGATTACCTAGGCATCCAGTGCTACACATTGAAAGCGGTCTAAAATTTTAAAGTGGATTGTTACAAATTCTTGTATGAACCCTTATTTCACAATTCATGATGTTCTCCTTAGTATATCCATGAGCATTGGGGACTGTAATGATGTATGTACAGTATCAGTAGACACTCCATACAGTTCAATAGTTGCACATATTATGTGTACTTCTCCCAGAGAATCACATCAAACCTTATTGTCTGCCTTTTCTCAATTGGTGGGTGTGTGGTGGTAGCACATTGTAGTCTTGGTGGCTGGAGGAATTAAGTACTTTTCATCTACATATTTTCTACATGTCTTTGTTGGCTACAGAAGTAAATCCAGAATACCCAGTGTGATGGTTATATCCAGATGCTGGTGAACACCTTGTGGGTCATGGTGGTTCTGTCCCAGAATAGTTTCCTTTTTCTCTCATGAAGGAGATGATGGAATCTGGAGGTGGTTTGGGCACATCCTGTGCTCTGAGGAATATTCTTGGCTGAACCTATGGGAAAACTGTTCAAGATTTCTGACTTCCTTTGACCAAAGGGTCACCTGGCCGGTACAGTTGGACTTTTCTGTCTCACACATGGCTTACAGAAGCAGCAGTAGCTTCTACCTCCACCTGATTTAACATGGCCTCCTGCAACCTAGCAGTCCTTATGTCTACAGTGTTATCACATTCCTCACTCCATTCATAATAGCTTGTTAGCTCCATCCCTTTGGTGTCTCAAGGCCTGACTAGTCTACAGCTATAAACTCTTATACTTCGGTGCCACAAACCAGGTGAGGCTCCAGGAAACAATAGTAAGAACATGAATTTACATAGCAATTTTCTCTGTTAATAGTCTTCTTACTGTGAAGTAACTCACAGAAACATTGATTAGGGTGATGTTCTGGGGACATACAGTCCATCATATGAAGAAAGGCTGGCAGCAGGAGATTCTGTGAGAGCTTGTAGCAGGTGCTGGCTCACATTTCAGTTTACAAGGAAGCAGGGCAGGTATGAGAGATGTTGGCTGGGTTACTTATCTGAAACATCCTCCCTTCCCAGATCTACTTCCTAAAGCTAGGCTCTATCTCTCAATGTTCCACAACTTCTCAAGATAGCATCAGCAGCTGAGGACCCAGTGCTTACACACATGAGCATATGGGGGACTTTTCATACCTAAATATAAAAGATGGCTTTAAATGCATCTCTGCCACTTAAATGAAAATACAATCAGAGTAGATTTACATGACTTCTAAGAAGAGTCTCTCAAACATTATATTAAAAATTAACAAAATCAATACTCATGACATGTACCCTCAGTGTTGTAATATCAAAAATTGAAATCACTTCATATAGATCTATAGAAATGGCACAGCAGCATCCTGTAATTACACTTAATTGTACAAGACCACATGCTGTTAGGCCTTGTCACATTTATTATTTAGAATTTTATTTTGTTCTGAATGTGAGATGATTCAAAGCACATCAGTTCAATTCTTCACTGAAAGGAGAGAGCAGGGAGGAAGCTGCTGTGGTTAGACCTTTCACATAAACAAACAATTAGATTTCACTTCCTTCTTGAGTTTCATAATTCCTCTCTTATGTCGTTGATTCTTTTTACTGACTTTTTCACTGAAAATTTTTTCTTGTTCCTGTAAAGAAATAAATTGGAAACTAAAACCAGCACTCAGTCACAGTACCCCAGTAAGAATGTCTGCCAATCTGGAAGGAAGCAACAATAATGGATGTGTAGAGAACAGGAAGCCATACACTCTGTTGATCAGAATGTAAATTAAGTTGTTACAGTTATTATAGAAGTCAATATACAGACTCCTCTAAAAAAATGAAAAGAGGCAACTTCCATAGGATCTAGCCATGTCATTTCTGGATATACATCCAATGAATCAAAGTCAACATCCTACAGAGAAACCCGTATCCTCGTATTAATATGATGCTGTCCCCAAAAACCCAATTATATGATCATCCTAAGTGTACTTTAACAGATCAATAGCTATGGAATATTTGTGATACACACACACACACACACACACACACACACACACCTACAAATGAATCTTGTTCCATTGTAAATAAGAATAGATTACGATGTTTATAAGTAAGTAAATGGAAATGACATAAGCCAGGTTAAAATTATGAAGTATAATTTGTCTTGTGTGGAGTCTAGTGGAGGGAGAGAAAGACAATGGTGAAATACTAAGAATATAGCAGTGGAAGAGAGATCACTTAAGACTAACAAAATGTCTTCAATTTTGATTATATGCAAATATGGCAATGGCATAGTGAAGTCCTTAATCTGTAATGTTAAATGACTAAAAATAAAATAACTCTTTTTCAATAATAGTCAAACAAATACCCTTTTAAAAATTTAAAATGTATCTTTTAGTGTTGTGACTGTTGTGTTGTAGGATGTGTGTGCATACTCATGAGTGTGAATGTCTCTGTGTGTGTATGAGATAGAGAGAGGGGAAGGAGAAGGCGAGGGAGAGAGGAAGGGAGAAGAGGAATGGGAAGGGGAATTATGGAGAAAGGAAGGAGAGAGGGAGGGAGAGAGAGATGAGGAGAGAGAGAACAAATCTGTATGTGGAGGTCAGAGGATAGCTTCATGTGTTGTTGCTCCCTTTCCACATTGTTTGAGACATGATCCTCATGGTGCTTTATGCTTTGTTTCAGGCTAGCTGGCATGTGAGTTTTCATGGACTACCTTGTGTATGCTCCGTCACTTGGTAGAAGTGCTGGAAACAAGAACTCATGCTATTGCATCGTGTTTATACACGGGTTTCAAACTCATGTCCTTACATTTGAACAGAAACTACTTTTATCCTCTGAGCTATCTCTCCAGCTCACATTTTTATTTCTTCAGTGTGATTCCTTATAGGTTTAGTAGTCTTTCTACTCTACCATCTGAAATGTTTTGTCTACATTTGTTATCATAGCATTGTTCTGTTAACCTGTATTTAGCCTCTTACTCCATATTCAAAAATTTGAATATCAAATTTTTTGAATATCAAATTCTCAAATATATTTTCAAATTTTTTTAACCATGTGATATGAATATAACATATATGTAAATAGGATAGTTAATATACATTCTGATGCATGACATGCAGATTCAGGAAAGATATGTGATTAGGGAATTTTACATGGACCTGTAAGATTTGGATGGTGGCACCAAGAGTAAAGTACTGAGGTGTTCTGGGAGAGCAGTTGTGCATATTGTGACCCAGTGTGAAGGTCAAGATAACAGGATAGCATCTAAAACCAGTGCTAAGTTAAGTGGTCATGGGTAGGTGAAACTACTTTTTAGGATATGCTAACATGTATAGTGACCTACAGAGATCACAAAACCAATACTACTGTAGACTGTACTAGGTAGGAGAAATATGCCAGATATTCACTCAGGAACTGTATCTCAGCACACATTCTATCTTTTGGAAATGGCAATGTATGTCAGTTGGTCATGTGTCTTTCTACTCTATGTGCTCCCAGAATTCCACATGGTGTGACAAAACCAGATTCTTATTTGCCCAACCTACACACAATTGTGTGAGCTCTCTCCTAGAACATTTACTTATAAACATCTCATATTACTTTTCCTCAAATGAGGAGTCAATTAAAATGCACATATTGTAGAAGTGCTGCATGACACCTCTCTGCTGGGTTACCTGCACCATCAGTGCTGCACTGGGTCACTCGTTTGGCCTCTTTTAATTGCTTAACAAGATGTAGTGATTTTTAAATCCTTCAAGGTATGCACTCATTGTGTGTGCTACTATGTTACATAAAGTCACTTTTATATGAATCTATATTATATGCTGCTCATTGATTTCATGACCTCCAACCTTCCATTTTCTCATGCCTATCCCTCTTGTCATTTGTATTCATATAGATGGTTTTATTTTCACATACACAGCCATATATTCCTGAGACTCAAGTATACACACACACACAGAGAGATACACACACACACAAACACACACTCACAAATGCTTGTATCAATAAGACAAAAGACAAAACAAAGTAAAACAATGCAGAAAGTCTATAAAAATACTATTGCGTATAGTTTACTTTGTTCAATTTCTTCTGACCATGTGGATTACCCTAAAGTTGATATTCTCACTGAGATTTCATTGAAGAAACCTTAGTTTTTCTTTGCCAGTATGAATCAATTTTATTAGGACCCTGTGTTCAACACTCTTTCTCAGTCCTGGGACCCTGTCTAGCTTGAGCCCTGAAGGTCTTGTGCACTAAGCCAGAGTCTCTGGGAGTTCACATGTGCATCAGTGCTATTGTGCCTGGAAAATGCTGTTTCCTTGGTTCATCCATCACCTTCAGCTCTTAATATCTTTCTTCCTCCTCTTCTGTGTTGATCCTTGAGTTCTGAGAGATTTGAGGGGTTTTATAAAGAAGCCCAGTTAGGGCTGAGCATTGCAAAGTCTCTCTTTCTCTGCACATTGCCCATCTGTGTTAATTACCACCTACTGTTCTCTGATTTGATCTGGAAAAGGTACTGATCTATGTGTATAGCAGTATGTTATTGGGAGTCACTTGACTGATAGGTTCCTTTAGCAAAATACTAGTAGTAGGCTTTGCCCTAGTCCCATGACCTATCTAGTCTCAGGTTCTTAACCACTTCAGCAGTGTCAAGTGTGACCCTTGAATCCAATCAAAAAGTGGTTGGTTATTACCATAGGAACATTTCTGAAGAAGTGAGAATCGCAACAAAATAATTTTATGGTTGGGGAATCATCACAACATGTACAAACTATATTAAAGGGTCACATCATTAAGAAGATTGAGAATCACTGTTCTAAGCTGTATGCCAGCAAGTTCTTAAAGAGGTAGTGGCAGCAGTGGAGGTGATGATGATTGTGGTGGTAATGTTATTGATGATGGTGATGATACTAACTTACTGAGAGCTCATTTCCTAAATTGAATTAGTGTTATTTTCCTCATTGAAATATCAGTCTAAAACTCAGGGTCAGAATGAATTACCTCTTAAGAGTATCTCCATGGTGCAGTTGAGGGATGCACTGAACATAGAAGCTCACACGGACTTACCAATGTAGATGGGCAGCTTCATTCAGAGTGAAGCAATCAAAGAGATGAGAGAGGAGCATACTGGCCACATCCACAGTGACCATATAATTGAGGACATTCAAATGACCCAAGTCCCATCCTGGGTCATATTGAGTGGATCTAAAAGAAGGCAGAGGCCGCTACTGTGGCCATAGTTTGAGTGGCTCTCTTCTGTGAAGGATAGATTAAGGCATGCATTCAATTTCTCTAATGCACATGCACTTTCTCACACACAACTCATCTGATTTTAATTGTATCCATGCTCAATTGTGCATTACATAAGATGCTAAGTGTGGGTATTCTTCATAAAATTTCAGTTGAAGGATAAAGTTTGACATAAAGTACTGTCCATGCACTAAATGCAACTTGAGTCCAGATTGGCCTTTCTATTCTATTGGATGTATACATAGGTGATACAGTTGAATAGAATCAGTCATGATGTGATTGACTTGGGGTGAAGACACTTGTACTATCATTCAGAAGAGTGTATATGTGGTCAGTTCAGGAACACAGCAGGAGGGTCTGAGGTGCTAGGAGCATTGTTTGAAGAAGAGTATATGTGCATAATACATGCAGGTAAAGGAATCAGGCCAGAAATGGCATTGTTATAAGAAAGGGAAGGTTGTAAATACTAAAGCAAATAAGGTCCAAGACTCCTAGTCTATTTCTTAGTCCTACTTATGTCATATACATCTGTGGAACCATGAGGCTAGAGAGCTACCAGAAGGCTTTTCACAGAGGGTTTTATCTTTTGATCTCAGCAAATGTAATAGACTTTGTTACAACCATAGGATTAAAGTACTCACGTGTAAACTACAGGAGGATTCAGTTACTGCAGAAAGAATAGTAATTTCAGGGAATGATAATTCTTCCATTATAAAACTACATACTTATTTATTAAGGTTTTCTCTCTTTTGGTACCCAGGCAAATGAAGTCTTCCAGAACTTCCTGAAGTCACAGATCACGGTTGTGGGGTCCATCTTGCAGTCAGACAAAGCTCTCAGTGATGGGCAGAAAGCCATGGCAGGTACAGAGGAGGGCTCAGCTGTCCCAAACTTCCTGTAGAGCCCTATGGTTGACAGAGAGGGAGATCCCCCGAACAAGGACCTCCCTCGTGCACCTTCTTCTAGTTCTGAAAACTAGATTGGGGCTGGTGTTGAATGCCTAGTCAGTCAGTGCATTTCCATCACATAGGGCATCACTGCACAGTGATGTGAAGTTGTAGAGTTTTTATGCTGAAATCAGACTGATCTCTGAGATCAGGAGGGATAGATCTCAGTTCTGCCTGTTCTTTCTTCCTTCTCTAAAACCCTTGTGGTACAGTTGAGTTGGCCAAGAAGGAGGCAGCTGAGAAGGAACTAGAGTTAATGAGGCAGCAACAGAAGAAGCAAGAGCAAGAGATTGAGGCTCAAAAGAGAAGCTTCTCAGAAAACATGGCCCAGCTGCAGAAGAAGATGGAGATGGAAAAGGAGAACCTTCTGAGATATCAGGAGAGGGTTCTTGAACACAAGCTGAAGGTGAGTCTTGATGGTGTGGAAACTTTACCAACCATGGCTCCCCTAGGAGGAACAGTATGACATTGTCAAAGAAATAACGATCCCAGAGAAAACCTCCAATGACGTGTGAACATGAAAACCTCAGATCCACCTCGATCCTGGTGAAGACCTTAATGATAAAGACACACCACCTTCTGTAGTGTTAGTTACCTACATTAGAGAGAGAAAAATCAAACAAACACTCCCCAGGGACCACTCTTTAGATTAGCCTTATTTTACTTCACTTGAAAAAATACCTCAGCCCACCACTTCAAGAAATTTTAGCACAGCAGTTAAGGATATCAGTTTGAAATGATCAGATTAGTCAGGATATGAATCTGAGGCTCTAAATTCTGCAATGTGTGTTTCCAGAGGTTTTTGCTATATTCTACAGATCTAGAGCCCAATACAAATGCAGTCTATCTGCCATTCCTGAGCTTGACAGCTCCACTCTCAGGGGCAATGCTAGTTACCATCATTTGTTAGACAGATAGACTTGGCTCACCTCAGTGAAGCTGAGACTTGGTGTGTATTAAACCCTCAGCCATCTCCTAGACATTGTACTTTAGTCCATAGTTCTCAGGGTTGTCATGGCCCCAAGCCTCCTTTATCCCAGAGAGATTTATAAACAAACAGGAGCCATAGCTATTCTCACTCTTTAGGTGAAAAGTATGAGGTTTGGACAAACTTGTGAAATTCTATTTTTATAAAATGGTGGAAACATGTACTCAGGTGCTGAAGCTCTTATTATGAAATACCAGTAATATATATTTCAAAGAATGAAATGTCTGTTTTTTTAGGCCCTAAAAGAACTACGTCTTGAAGAAGTTAAGGAGAAGTACGATGATTTAAGAAGAGAAATATACCAAAGAGATGAAGAGATTAAAGCCATGAAACACAGTTCACTTCGAAGTATCCTTGAGATTGCTGGCAATGTACTAGCTGAAGTACTTCCTGTGGTGTGTAATATAGGAATGCAGATTCTTAGGTCATATATAGTAGGATGAGGCATCCAGTAAAGTACAGTAAGACCTCATATTTGGTAGTAATCCTGTTGTGCATATCTTTGTAATGCATATGTCATCATGGATTCATTCAACTGCAGTTTTAAATTAGAGAATTATCAAAGAATGTCAGAGACCACCAGCTTTTCCACAAAAAATAGAAAATGAACTGAACTTTGATTGGATCAACAGAAATAGTTCATGAAAATGATTTAACTGAGGTATAGAAGCAAATGATTCACCCATAAGTTCTAATCAACAATATTGCATATACATGAGCTGAACCAATACAACAAGAAACAAGCCAAAGTGGACAGAAAAAGCCCATGAGACCTCTACCTTACAGAAAGGACTACCTGTAACTAAGTGACACTGATAACAGGAGAAATAATATTCTCCAGGGAAGAATACACCAGTTGGATTTTCAGTATCAAATGCTCAGCACTGATAACATATATACAAGTAACACTATACAGGCTGATCATCTTATATTTAGGAATATATATGTATATAGATATACATATATGTGTGCTATAACAATTAATGAGAAAAGAGTCCAGGAATTAAAAGATAGTGTGGAGGGGTATTTTGGGAGAATTTACAAGTAGGGAAAAGAGGGAAGAAATGTTGTAATTACATTATAATCTAAAAACTTTTTAACAATGTTAATAGAAGTAAATGTTTGCAATGCCTATATCAATTCCGTGTGTTACTTTTAATAGGCATAAATGTAAGAAAATGTATATTTTGATTAAATAAAATCTTACAAAATATAGCTAGCAGGTTGATGTTTTATTTGTATTATGAGCAAGAAAGAAGCATATTGGCACATCATGAGTTGGGTCTGGCTTACTAGATTTCACAGCCTCATTTTTGGTGGTAAGGAGGGAAGTGTTGGAGTTATACATCAAAACTTGCATGTAGCTCTAACCTGGAGAATCCACACCTAGGAATTTCACATATAGGTCATTTACCCAGGTTAAAGGACAGTTGTAGTGAAAGATATGTCACAGAATTATTGCCTTGTCAAAATCTGGGAAAACTTTAACGCTCTTCTCTTAGCTTTTGGTGATGAACATGAGTGGAAATGGATACTCTACATCCACTCAAGCTTTGTACTAATGTGAGAAATTGCCTTAGTAACAGATCTGCCCCTGTCTCCACAAAATAACCTGCCTACATCTATAAACACTGTGTAAGTTGGCTGCCTTGCACACTACTTGAGAAATAGCAGAAAAGATAGGTTGTTACAGGTCTCAAGGAGGGTGTTCCCTGCAAATTCCAGTCATTATGTTTAAAAATGAACCTCATATAAAGTTTTTTTTTTTAGCTGAGAAAAAGAAAACAAAAGAAACAACAACAACAAAACCTTTTTTGGTTTCCAAATTTTGGCTTTTCTTGGCCAAGGTGGGTGAAATAGATGTATCTCAGATATTAAATAAGCAACATCAATGCAATCCAATGAGACAAAAGGGTTTACATATACATTTTTTATATTTCCCAGTACAAAGAAGAGAAAATAGTCCTTAGTTGCTGAGGACTTGAAATCCCTTCAGGTCAATGAAAGGTTACTGGAAATGTATTACCCTTGATTTGTTGCTCACATGACTCAAGAAATAAAAGGTAAAGAACTACTTATGTAGTGGGTTCACATCTTAGAAATCTGCTCCTTTCTTGTTGGAACAAATCAGAAACTTGCTTTTTAAAATGAAATTCCTAGAAGAACTGAAATGTTCAACATCTTTAGTCATCATGGAAATGCACATCAAAACAACTATGAGATTTCATCTTACACCCATCAGAATGGCTAAGATCAAAAATTCAAGTGAAAACTTATGCTGGCAAGGATGTGGAATACGGACACTCTGCTGTTTCTGTTGGGAGTACAAAATTTGTAGAACCACTTTGGAAATCATTGGGTGGTTTCTCAGAGAAGTGGGAATCAATCTACCTTAAGCCTCAAGACCCAGCTATACCACTCCTGGGCAGATAACCAAAGGCTTCTCCACCATCTTACAAGAACACTTGCTCAACTATGTTCATATTAGCTTTGTTCACAGTAGCTAGAAACTGGTAAGAACCTAGATGTCCCTTAACTGAAGAATGTATAAAGAGTATCATTTACACAATGGAGTATTGCTCAACTATCCAAAGCAAGGACATCATAAAATTTGCAGGCAAATGTATGGAACTAGAGGAGATTATACTGAATGAGGTAACCCAGACTCCAAAAGACACACATCATATGTATTGAACTGTAAATGGATATTAGCTTTAAAGTCAAGGATAACCATACTAATATCTACACATCCAAAGAAGCTAAATATCAAGGAATGCTCAAGGGGACACATGAATCTCACTGAGAAAGTGTGATTGTTTGAATATGCTTGGCCCATAGGCAGTGGTATATGTGTTAGGACATGTGTGGTCTTGTTGAAGGAAGTGTGTCACTATGGTGTCTCTTTACAGCAATGAAACCCAGATTAAGAGAGAAGTGGAAATAGAATTGTGGGACCATAGAAGGTAGCTTGGTTCCCGCTTGAGCTAAGAATCAAAACCCCAGAAACCTGGAAATGATGGTAGGCATTTCACCTGTTTCCAGGCCCAGGCCCCTATCACTAGCTGCACCCCTTCATAGATTTGTGCCCATCAGTCACATAAGGGCAATGTCACAAGCCTCTCCATATGTAGAGGACATGACCTGTGATCATGTAGGCTCAAAGTAAATCTCCATTTTAATGAGGTACATAAAGGCCTGGAGAGCTTAGCCAATAAGCTTTCCATATCCAGAAGTGGGGTATAGTTTTACTCATCCACTTTCTGCCATGACAATAAGTGTCTTACAACCACAGACTGCCTCTTTTCATCGGGATCTGCCTTGGGGATCCACAAAGAAGGCTTTTGCCTATAGAGCTACAATCTATTCTCCTGCAGAAGGCCTCTCTATGTTCCCAGCGATGGCTACCACCAAACTCAAGTTCAAGCCAACCATCCACAAGTCAAGGATTCTCTCCCATGTGGGACCAGCTAGAGATGCTCTTCTTTTACCACCCAGCCCTGGGCTAGATTCAGCCATCAGACCCCCATTCCATTCTCAACTCTTCTGCAGCTCCCAGGGGTGCCTGAGTGTCCAAGAGTCTGAGAACCTGAAGGCCCTGCCCTTCTCATGGACCCAGTAACCCCGAAGATAGCTCCATCTCTCCCATGCCTCAGAATGTGCTTCCCCATCCCCAGAGAAGTGTCTCTGGGCTTCACTAGGCCCAACACCCACCTGGAATACCCATGATACAACTTACAAACCATATTGAAGTTCAAGAGGAAGGAAGACCAGAGTGTGGATGCTTCAGTCCTACTTAGAAGGGGGAACAAAATAATCAAGGGAGGTAGATGGTGGGCGGGAATTGGGAGAAAGTGAAGAGGGAAAGAGGAAAAAAAGGGGGGAGGATCAGTTATAGGAGGAGACGGGGACATATATAAAGGATCAGGAAATTAAACAGAGATATGTAGCAAAGGGAGATGGGGAATTGGGGGTAACCACCAGAAAGTCCAAGATGCCAGGAAAACAAGAGGCTTCAGGACACAGTGGGAATGACATTAGCTGAAATACCGAACAAAGGGGAGGGAGAACCTGGAAAGACCATATCCAGAGGTTAGGCACAGCCTTTGGTTGACGGATGGGGTCATGTACCCTTCTCAAAAATTTTATCCCAGAATTGCACCTGTCTAAAGGAAATATAGGGACAAAGAGTAGAGTGGAGATGAAAGGAAAGGCCATCCAGAGACTGCTCCACCTAGGGATCCATCTCATATATACTCACCAAACACAGACACTAATGATGCCAAGAATCACATGCTGACAGGTGCATGCTGACAGAGGCTCTTCTAGAGCCTGACCAATACAGATGAGGATACTTGCAGCCAACCATTGGACTGAGCATGGAGACAGTAGTGGAGAAGTTACAGCAAAGACTGAAAGAGCTGAAGGAGTTTGCAACCCATAGGAAGAACAATATTAACCAGCCAGATTTCCCAAGTACCCAGGGACCATATCTCCAACCAAAGAGTACACATGGAGGGACCCTTGCCTCCAGCTGCATATGTAGTAGAGATTTGCGTTATCTGGCACCAATGGGAGGGGGGCATTCCCCTGCATAGGGGAATGCTAGAGCCGTGAGTCAGGAGTGGGTGGGAGGGTGAAGGAGCACCCTTATAGAAGCAGGGGGGAGATGGGATAAGGAGTTTGTGGAGGGAAAACTGAGAAGGGGGATATGTAAATAAATAAAATAACTAACAAAATTAAAAGCAAAAACAAAAAATGAAAACTACAATGGCAGAAGACACTTGGACCTCATATAATTTCATTTTGCTTGCTGCAATCATGAAATTGATTACAGTATGCTGAGTAATGATCACTATTTTCTGTGTCCTTCTCTAAGAAATCAAAATAAAGCAAACTTAATAAAAGAAAGGACTGAGGAATTGATTACTAAATTGGAGGCCATTAAACAGAATAAAGATTCTTCAGAAGAATCCAATCTGTAACCTACAATGACAGCAAAAATGGTGATTCCAGATGATAAAAATCCACAAAGGCTGGAAGAATTAGAAATGCAATATATTGAGTTAAAAATACAGATTCCATTTAATGAAGTCACCTTAGAGCAATACCATACAATAGATTATGTGTTTTATTTTGTTGAGTTTGTAATTTTAAATCATGTACATATGTTAGTACCTCATACAGTTGATGCATATTCAGGATTCCAAGGGGCTTCTGCTTTGAGTTGTAAAAGGAGTGATTCTGAGATTGCACATTTATTAGAAATGGTGGTGGCTATCTTATAGATGCCTTTGAAGCTAATGATGCTCAGGCATAGGTATCCAGTAGACTGTATATGTATGTGTATGTTTATGTGTATGTGTATATAACACATATATATTATGGCATAGTACATGTTATAGACATATCTTACAATCCTAAAAGTTTAGCAATTATAGAGAGATCTAACAGGATTTTAAAAGATATGCTCATAGAACAGAAGAGAAATATAGAATCTCTCAGATATCGATTAAAGATGCTTTAATTTCAATTTTTAAATAATTTTAATTAATTAAATTGATCAAATTTAATTTCAATATTTGTTGTTGAATGTGATTTAACAACAGAATATTAAATGCTTCATTGACTTTAACTTTTTAAAATATCATAAAACAGGTAACACTGCTAAATCACACCAGTTTTAGAAATCACTGATGAATTAGATCAGTCTATACATGTGATAATCTAGAATGGAGGAAAGAAATGTATTATGTTGGGGGAGAGGTTTTATCTTTGTTTCAACAGAAAAAAGCTATGGATTCCATCAAAATGAATAAAGATTAGATTTGACTCAGGGAGACCTCCTAAAAATCATGACCACAGTCACAAAAGAAGAAAACAAGAACCATAAACCAGGTATGGTATATGCTGATCCCTCTACACAGAAATAGCTCTGAGACTGGCTGAGACATGAATGTCTCCAGCCAGGACTTCAGTTAAGCATAGCAAATAAATCTTGTTGGCTCCAGAGTCCTCAGGCCTTATCATGCCATCATTTCAAATGGTATGGATGGAAATTTTGACTAGAGTTTGGTTATATAGTCCAAACTAACTTCAAAAGAAAGACAGATGCCTTACCTGCTCAAACAGAGAGAAGAGAATCATTTTTAGCTGAACTGTATATACTGCACATTTCATTCATGTGTTAATGCAGAAATGAATATTATTTTTGAAAGTTTACATGTTCACAGAGAAAAAGTACTGGACACCAGTGAAGTTCAAGCAGCCCTATCAAGATTCACCATTGAAGATGCTAAGAAGAATACTGAGACACTAAGTCATATTAATTCCAGCATCCTACTTGATCCTACCTCAGACACTTCCAGTCAGGACCTCAGTTAAGCTCTAAACTTACCAACCACACAGAGACTACAGTAAATGTTACATCTGGTTTTCTTAAGACTGGACAATATCCCAAATTTTTTAGCATCCCCAAAGAGACATCATCCCCAAACATTAGGAAGCAATTTTAAGAGAAAAATGTCCCATTCCCCCCCCCAAAAAAAAACTGGGTGGATAGTTTTTGATCATTCGATGAGTAATGGATGTACATTGTCACTTAGGTTGACTGGTCACATGTTGATGTTGGTCTTTGTCAAGGAGCAAACAAAATATAGTAGTTTACATTCAGGGATCTCTTTTTCCTCTTTTTCTTTTCTGTATCCTTCTTTCTCTTCTATTTAGTTTTAGAAAAGGAAGAAGGGATGAAAACAAAAACGGATAATTTAGAAATGATAAGATAAAAGGGTAGTTTATTTATTCTACTTTTAGACTAAAGAGCACTAACAAGCCAAACATTTTATACTTGATATGGAGTTTGTATATTGATATAGACTTAGGATTACAACATACTGCGTGTAACTGTTTAAACTTTTATTTAAGGCATTTTAGGTATACAACTAATTTTAAAATGCAATGTTAAGTTCTAGTCCTTGTGAAAGCTTCTATTACAAACTGCTTTGAATAATTATGAAATGCAAATAGTAGTTATTCATGTTCATGTTGAGTAATAGGTTAGTTAATTACAAAAGTAAGCTTTATTTTCCTTCCTGTAGGTGTTTTGAAAGTAAAACAGATAGTAGATAGCTAGAAACAAACAATGTTTGCTTATTCAGTTATATAGATATATAGATACTTAGATATTTAGATAGATAGATAGATAGATAGATGGTTTTCAAAAGCCTCAGAGACCTACAGAATATGAAATTTAAAGATTTTTCTGGTTATACCATTTTTATTTACATTGTTTGTTACATTGCTTATTCAATATAGAAAAATATGAATATATTCATAGTATTCTCTTTTAATTTGGTAAGTCCATGTTGTCAAATATTGACTATTTTTAATATTGGGTGTCCTACCCAATTAAAATAAGCGGAAGAATGGACCTAGCCAGCAACTCTTATCGCTTGTTACTGATACAGCAGGAACACTCATTCCTCTGTTTAATCCTAATTCCCAAAGACAAGATAGAACAACTGATTACTGTACTGGCTCAGGAATATGTTTTTAAAAGTAGAAATAATTCATTCTTTTTCCCCACGGAAATGCTTAAGGTATACATTAAACACTCCAATGACCAAGGAGAAAATGTGTTTATAAAGTGGTCATGCTACATGAAAACTCAATGGTCAGCCTCACTTCGGTGGACATGTGTGTCAAGCAGAAGTGGGGGCTGAGGTGTCAACATAATTAGGCTAGAGAGAACCCACACTTTCGAGTCAAACTTCTTTTTAAAAATTTTTACAAATAAAATCAATGATTATATCTTTTGGGCATAATAATTAAATGGGTCAAACTTACAAATTAATGCTTCAAAATACAGTCTTTTCCATGACTTGTAGTTGTAATGTACACTAAGTACAGAAAGAGCTGCACACCTTAAGCTGAATACAGATGACTAGCTTTTTAAAAACCAGACTCTGGACTTATAAACAGAGCAGAAAATGCAAACGCCAAAAACACGACACCTCCGATGATTGTCACAGTTCTGACAGAGATTTTTTGTGCTATCATTCTTCCTCCAATTACTGCCAATCCAGTGCATAAGCAATGTCCCACAGTGCCACCCACTGCTACACCGTAGGGATCCTCTCTAGCTGCCAGAACAATGATAGTGAGTTGAGAGCGATCCCCCCAATTCTGCCAAGAATGTTAATGTGAGTGCTTGAACGAAAATGGGTGAGATAAAATGTAACCACTTTTTTCTGAGGTATTGCTGTGCTTGTACCAGTTTCAACATCTGGCCCATTTAAGAGTTTGGTTCGCTGGAATTCTTCATCTTTCTTTTTTAACTCTGCTTGCACTTCTTCCAGCTCCTCCTGACCCTCATCTGGGCTCATCTTCAAGCCTTCCCGAAGCATTCTAATGCCAAAAAATGGCAAAGAGTGCAGTTGAAACATAGTATGTATACACCCTGGGGATGACTGTTGTGGCATAGCCAAACAAAACTGACAAGCATGTCATCAGGCCCAAAGCAAGCATAGCACCAGCTAGCACAGTCAGCCGGTTATAGCGCATCGCCATGATAGCAGCTATGAAAAACGTCTTGTCGTCGAGTTCGGACACTATGATAACTGATATGGCAGCAACAAATGCATGGATAAATCCCAGATTCGTCTGGGCAGCTGCATCTTTTCTGTTGGTATGAACTGGGGCTGCTGGTGTCAATCCTTTCTCTGCCGGGGCCGGCTCCAGGCCCTGCACTGCAGCAGGCTGTGGCTGAAGCTGCTGGGCGGGCGCCGGTGGCTCCTGGTTCAGGTGGCTCAGGTCTTCCTCCGGGCCCGCGCGGACCCCGACCGGGGACCAGAGCAATGGAAGCAGCAAGAGCACGAGCAGCCTTCGCGTCGGGGCCCGGCCGCTCCCCCGGGCCGCGGCCTCCATCCCGCCTGCCCAGCCGGCACCGCGCTGTGGCAGGAGGAAGTGCAGGCAAAGGGAAGCGTCGAGCCCGGCGTGGCTGCTGACCCGCGCATCCGTCAGGCCTCGCCGCAGCTCAGCGGGCAGCCTGCAGCACGCGGGACGCGGAGACACGGACAGACCAGCGGGGGCGCTCCGCAGCAGCCGGGCAGCAGAACCTACACACTCCTCCAACTGCCTCAGCGGCCCAACTCCTCGGGCCCCGCCCCCTGGCCAGCTAAAGATTTTTTTTTTTTTTTAATAAAAGGCTTTTCATGATAATGAGATGTCCTTATCTAGAAGCTCCCCTATTCTACGTCAAAGAAGATAACGAACATCAAAGACTCTCCTTATGGAGTTTGCTTCCAATGTGGAAAGGTGTCACTTGGGGAAAAAAAAAACTTCCTTTGCCCCAAAGAAGATACAAGGAGGTGGATTCCCAAAGCTTTGCCTAGACAAGGTAGGAAGTCCTTCAATATTCCTACTTCATAGAATACTCTTTCAGATATTCTGGGCTAGAAGGCCAAAGACAATGCTCCAATTTTGCAGAGGAAACTTGGGTGACTGTCTGGTTAGCTAGAAACCTCTGTTATTTCTGTAGTTTTGTAAGCTGCTTGCACTGTGCGTCCTATATTCTCGGTAATATGTATATTTCTCAAGTCTCTGATGGGAATGAAGATTAGATAGCTATAATCTCACAATTAAGTTGTTTAAGATTTAAGAAAATATTTTAAGGTCTAAGAAGATATTTATAGGTTGATAAATGCAAGCTAGTATAGAAAATTAATTAGAAAAAAAGAAAATTAATTAGGTATAGAACTTTACACTCACTAAGATAAGATAGATAGTACAGTACTTTCTCCAAGCTTGTCAAATGCATATGGACTAGAAACTGTGAATGTACCCCTTATCTGGTAGTTCTCTTGATTTTTCTTATTGAATATAGTTTATTGATGTTAGAGAAAGAGTCTTTTATTGGACTAAAATCGGGGGATATATGGATAATCTCTTGTGTACTGTGTGGAAGCATTACCTGTCAAAAAATCTGATGGCCAATAAGCTGAGACATGATTAGAAGGTGGGACATCCAGCAGTCACACACACACATACACACGCACACACAAAGTGAGAGAGAGACAGAGACAGAGATGGAGAGACAGAGAGACAGAGAGACAGAGAGAGAGATGGAGAGACAGAGAGACAGAGAGAGAGATGGAGAGAGAGACAGAGAGAGACAGAGAGAGGCAGAGAAAGACAGAGAGAGACAGAGAGGGGAAGAAACTGTAGGGTGAGGAGCTGATACTAAAATGTGGTTACCTATATTCTTCCTTATTTATGTCAATAAAGCCAGCAGAAGCCAATCATTGGGTGAAAAAATAAAAGATGGGATTTCTGCATCCCAGGAGGAAGAGGAGGGGACAAGAGAGAGTAGGGTAGGGGGCTTTTCGGCTGGGCTTTTAGTCCAGGCTGTTGGAGAGGAGCACACACACCATGTCAGGCATGGGGGCAATTAGATGTGGTGGTGGCCTCCACACCTGCTGCATTCTGATATAGGATAGCTGATGAGTTTAGAGCAATAGATTCTTCACCCAGCAGTTTTACCATCTGGCAGATTTTAAAATATTAAGGCTGTCTGGTGTTTTCCATCCACAACAACTCAGCTGGGGCAGGCATTAGCTGAGCTAGCCTCAGGGTGGTTGGGCAGCAGAGAGCTTTCACAGCTCCCAGCATTTCTAGGAAAAGCATCAGCTGGCAATCGGTGGAGCTAGCCATGGGAGATTGAAGGAACACATTTCCCTGTTAGGGGACCAGCTAGCCATTGGCAGAGCTACGCTGGGAGTGGAACCAGCGGAAATGACTTCTTGGAGCAGAGCTGAGAGGGTAACCCAAGAAGGAACAAGCATGGTTTTTAAAACTACATGCAAGAGAGGACCTCTGAGAAATAGTGAGGCACAGGAAATGTTGCCCGGGACTCTAACTCAGAGCAAGTCAGACATATGGAACTGAGGAGAGATAGCTAGCCATATAGCCATCATAGAACACTATAAACATTTCAAATGAGTTATCAACTAGTAAGAGCAAGTATGACCTAGGCAGTTTTTAATTAATAATAATCCTCTGATTGATTGTTTGCAAACTGGGGCATGGGTGAAAAAGCCCAAGGTTTCAGAGAGATTCTATCCTCGTTCTGGATTGCCTTATCTAGCCTCTGTAGGACAGAGTGTGTCTAGTCTTACTGTAACTAGATATGCCATGGATAGTTGATATCCATGGGAGGCATTCCCTTTTCTGAAGAGAAATTGGGTGCAGGGAAAAGCATGAGGAGTGACTGAGGGATGGGGGGGACTGCTATTGGGATATTACACTAATTACTTAATTGCAAAAACAAAGAAATGAAATTTCATTGCTTATTTTATAAGAAGCATCAGAGGAGCACCAACATACACTACGCTTACTGAATGCTGAGGAAAATATTCCACGGATACACTACACTAATTCTATACTAAACACTAAACCATAGACTAAATATGATGAAGTCTTAACAGTGATCATTTGATGTAATAATGAATACGAGGTTTGAAAGGTGCTGATTTCTAGGACACTTGATCCTGAATTTATGAAGACAGTGTATTTACTAGTAAGAGAAAAGTAAGGGTAGACTGAGAACAAGGTGAATGCAGGTTATGATGTCAGGAGTCAAGTGAGAGAGCACACTACTAACACATCTAATGAATGGCCAAGGTCTCAACATGAACATGGAAGAGATGGAGAAGACACGCCATTTTAATTCCAGGAAACCTCTTGTGTATTGTATGGATGCATCTCCTGTCAATTAAAAAGTGTATGGTCTATGGCTTAGGGAAGAAATGGAGGTGGTACCTCACAGAGATAAAGAATTGTGGGAGAGAACCATTCTGGTGATCAGCATTGAAAGATGTAACAAGTCAGAATCATGATACCTGAGCACAGGTAACCAACAACATGGCAGAATTGTAGGCTAGAATCGATGGAATATTTTAAGTTATATCTAGTCAGAGAAGAGTCTAGGTATATGACCAAGGTATCTGAAAATATATTTGAGTCTAAGTCTTATTTCTGGCAGCATGGGGTTGGGAGTGAGAACCAGGACCTACCATCAACCGAAACCAAAAGAAGCCAGTGGAGTGATTCAAGTGTGTGTGAAGAACTGAGACTATAAATACTTTGGATCCAAACTCCCCCCTGAAAGGTATATGTCTGAAGCAGTATGGAAGACACAAGGCAGAGAAAAGCGATGTGATGTCTAAGCTGGAGTTTCTATGGCTGTGAAAAACACTAGGACCAAAGTAAGTAAGGAGGAAACAGTTTATTTCATGCTGTAACTCTTGGGCTGTACTCCATTAATGAGGAACATCAGGGCAGAAACTGACAGCAGGAATCTGGAGGCAGGAACTGATGCTGAGGCCGTGGAGGAGTCCTGCTTACTGGCTTACATCACATTTTCCTCAGTGCCCTTTTAATCTCTGAGCTGAATACGTTCAATAGTAGTTCATGGCAAAAATCTTGAGTTCCATTAAGGAACTCCAACTTCAGAGAAGACTTCTCTTTCATGGCTTTGATATTTTCTTCTATTCGTTTTATTTCCTTTTTCAAGTCATCACACTGCTCCTCAAGTCCTTCATGAACTAGTTTTTCTAGTGCCTATCAAAAAGAGAGAGTCCATTTCTCAGAATATCCATTACTAGCATTTCATATTAACAACTTCAGCAGCTGAGCACATGTTTCCTCCACCTTGTAAAAAATAGAATTTGACAAGTTTGATCAAACCTCAGACTTTCACCTGAAGAGTGAGAGTAGCTATGCTGAGCTTCACTGAGCTGAGCCAACCCCATCTGTCTAACAAATGATGGTAACTAATTGTTGGCCCTGAGATTGGAGCTGTCAAGCTCTTGGATGGGAGAACAACTGAGTTTGTATTGGGCTCTAGCTCTGTAGAATACAGCGACCAGCTCTAGAAACAGACACTACAGGATTCAGAGCTTCAGATTCAGAGCTTCAGATTCATATCCTCACTAATCAGATCCTTTCAAACTGGTATCCTTGACTCTTATGCTAAGAATTCTTGGAGTGTTAGGCTGAAGTATTTTTCTGGTGGAGGAAAATAAGGCTGCACTGAAACATAGAAGTTTAATGGAGGATGGCTTTTTTCACTCCTGAGATGGCAAATCCTTTAAGTTTAGACTCCATCTTAGAGAACCTGACCTAGGTTTGAACTCAGATAAACTAATAGGCTGTTACCTAGCATTAGTTTCCAAGTTGTCCCCCAACAAACCCTGAGCCTCGCTCCAGTCTCTAGGCTAATCCCCAACAAAACCAGCTTTTCCTGGTTACACCCTCAACAGCACCAGTGTCTCCAGGTTATTTCCCCAAAAAAAACCTGTACCCCCAGGTTACAAGCCCACCCCCTGCCTCAGGACTGTCTATGCAGAGGGAAGCAGAAATTAAGTTTGTGATATGCTTCTCAGAACCAGCCAATTATTTCAAAGGCCACAGTAGCTATCCAACTAGGTGTTTGCATACTTCATCCCCGGTCGCTGCTTACTACAAAGACTTGCCTCAATAGACACTCAGAGCTCCCCTACTACCAAAACCAGCCTCTGTAACAGTGGTGTGATGGGTGGGCTTAGCTAGCTCAAATAGAATAAAGGCCCTGCTGTGAGGTGCATCAGATTCGGTTCTGTCCGTGTTTTGGGGATCATGAACATTTCCTTGGCACTACACTCCTACGTCATTCACTTTGCTAACACTACAGTAGGTGATGTGTCTTTAGAATTAAGGGCATTACCAGGGTTGTGGTGGATTTCAGGTTTCCATGGTCTCATGTCATTGGAGGTTCTCTCTGGGATCATGATTTCCTTGAAAATGCCATACTGTCCCTTCCAGGGGAGTTATGGTCAGTCATATACTACAATTTCATCAAGACATATTTACCTTCATCTTCAGGTCCAGAACCCTCTCTTGATCTCTCAGAAGGTTCTCCATTTCTATCTCCATCTTCTCCTTTATCTGGGCCATGGTTTCTGAGATGCTTATCTTTAGAGCTTCCATCTTTTCCTCATTCTCCTTTTGTTGCTGTCTAATCACCGCCAGTTCCTTCTCAGCCGCCTCTTTCTTGGCCTTCTCGGCTGTCCCACAAAGTTTTAGAGAAGTAAGAAAGGATAATCAGAACTGAGATCTACCCTCTTGATCTTAGGGATCAGGGTGATTTATACATAAAAACTCTCCACAACTTCACATCACCATGCACTGATGTCCTATGTGATGGCGATGCACTACTGACTAGGCATGCAACACCAGCCTCAATCATAGTTTTCAGATCTAGAAGATGATGCAGGAAGGAGGTCCTTGTCTGGGGTATCCCACTATCCATTAGTCATGGGGCTCTATAGGAAGTCTAGGAGACTTGAGCCCTCTTCTGTACCTTCCAGAACTTTCTGACTTTCAGTGAGGGCTTTATCTGACTTCAAGATGGACTCTTCCACAGTGATCTGTGACTTCAGGAAGTTCTGGAAGACCCCACTTGCCTGGGTAGGAAAGGAGAGAAAGTCTTAAGCAGCAAGGATGTATTCTGCTGATGAAAGTGTTATCATTCCATGAAATTACTACCCTGACTGTCGTATTTAAATCCTGCTTTAGTTCCCATGTGAGTCATTTAATTCTTTGGCTAAAACAAACCCTGTGCTCTTTGCTTAAATAAAAACACCCTCTATAACAACTTCCTATTGCTCTCCAGAAATGTCACCCACTAGCCACCCCAGGTAACACTCCCATCCAAATTTGATTGCAATTCCACAAATATATATGTGGCAGACAGACTTATGGGTAGATTAGTAGTCTGAGACCTTATTGGGTTTAGCGTTTCCATCCCTCCCCTTCTTGTAATGGTGTCTTTGCTAGTCTGATTCTTTTACCTGCATATAATATGCACATATACACCTCTTCAAATAATGTTCCTAGAATCTCAGACCCTCCTGTTGTGTTCCTGAACTGACTACACATACACTCCTCTCTGAATGATAGTAGAAGTGTCTTCACCCCTAAGTCAATCACATCATGAGAGGTTCTATTTAACTGTTTTACCTAGGTATGCATCCAAGAGAATAGAAAGGCCAATCTGGACTCAAATTGCTTTTAGTGCATGCACAGTGTTGTCTGGCAAACTTTGTTCTTCAAATGAAATTTTATGAAGAAAACTCACACTTAGCATCTTATTCCAATGCACAATTGAGCATACATATAATTAAAATCTGATGAACTATGTATGAGAAAGACATGCGTATTATAGATATTGAATGCATGACTTAATCTATCCTTCAGAGTAGAGAGCCACACAAACTATGGCTATAGTAGCAGCCTCTTCCTTCTTTTAGATACATTAAATATGATCCAGGGTGGGACTTGGCCGTTTGAATAGCCTCACTTATATGGTCACGGTGGATCTGGCCAGTATACTCCTATCTCTATGATTGCTTCACTCTGAATGAAGCTGTCCATCTGCTTTGGTAAGTCTGTGTGAGCTTCTCTGTTCATTGCATCCCTCAACTGCACAATGGAGATATCGTTAAGTAATAATTCATCCTGACCTTGAGTTTTAGATTGATACTCCAATGAGGAAAATAACACTAATTCAGCTTAGGAAATAAGCTTTCAATATGCTAGCATCATCACCATGAGCATCATCAGTATCATCATCACCACTGCCGCCGCCGCCACCACCACCACCACCACCACGACCACCATCGTTATCATCTCCACTCTACCTCTTTAAGGTTGATAACTAGATTATATTTAACAAGTATACTCTATTGTCCATGTCATCTAAAACCATAAGATTCTGACAATAAATGTTTTTCCTGTAATAATATGTATTTTGGGTCAAAAATTACCAGGTTATTCAATAAATCAATGTTCTCTTTCTCTTGGATTTATATTATAAATCTCACCTTCAGAGGCAACAAATACTTAGAAGTCATAAAATACTGTGTAGTAATATTTGTATCCAAAGATACAAAATTTGTGGATTTAAAGACTAGCATGGCCATGTTATACTCACTCTGCTTTCTCTCCATGAAGCCTGTGTGCTTTTAGAAACCAGGAGCAGCAGTTTCAGCTCTAGCTGTGCTCTAGCTGCACAACCACATCTGCCCTCATCCCTCACCTTCACTCCCTTCCTGGGCACTCGATCATAGTCCTGCTCAACCTTCTTCCTGGCCTCTAGGTAAAGACTGTGGCCCCCAGGGACAGAGAAAGCCCCACATGAGATGCTCTCCCTCAGGGACTCTGAGAGCTTGTCCAGTTCAGCTTCGCAGTGACTGAGAGATGCTGCTTCATTCTGTCGCATGAAAGTTTCCTCCCTTTCTTCTATGGTGACCTGCAAGTTGAGTAGGGAAGGACAAATCAAATAGGCTGTTAGAAAAAAGTTACCCTGTGGTTGTTCAGGACAGAACAATGTAACAGTCCCAGAGTGGACTGGGACAGGATCAATGGGGGACTGGCCTCTCTTATGGTCACTATGAGTAACTTCTGAAAACCTTCTAATTTCTTTCGCCTCAAGCTAAATAACTATTTCAGTGAGGTGAGTGGGCATGAAATCTGTGTTCTTCTTCATGTGTTAGGATGAAAGGGTTTCCACAAATCAATAATGAGTTCAAAGTTCAACCAGAAGTAGAAAAAAGCTTCCTCAGGAGAATGTGCTTTGGTGTGGGTCAAAATATCTGCACAGGAAATCCACCTGTTGGTTCTCAGTAGGTTTGTTATCAACAGAGATATTAGTGAGTACTTTATGGATTTCTTCAAGATGAGTAAAGACTGTGAAGTTAGAGGATGAAGATTCTAAGTTGGATACTTCTGAACTACAAAGCAAATGTTTTCTTCAGTATAAATTAATACATTTTTGTCACTTGTAAGATGTTGATGCAAAGATTGAAAGACAAACTTTCAGTGACAAGGTCTTTGGTCATTAAAATTAAGAGAAAGCCAGAGTTTCTTTCCTTGGTGTCTTTGTACCATAACATCTCATATACAGTGTTTCTCAACATTCCTAATGCTGTGATCCACTATTTAATACAGTCTCTCAAGTTGTGCTTAACCCCAAACATAAAGATGTTTTTGTTGCTACTTCAAACAGTAATTTTAATATTTTTATGAATAGTAATGTCATTATCTGATATGTCAGATATCTGTGATGCAGTACCTATGAAAGAGACATTCATGTCCCCAAAGGAGTCTTAACCAATACGGTGAGAACCATTGTCAGAAAATGAAAGACACTGATTGTCTTCTAAGTTCTGGCTAACCCTTAGTACATGAAACTTATTTAATTACATTGGTCATTTAAAATCCATTTCCTAAAATTGATTATAGACAAGGGAAACCAGAGGGATTTGAAACAGGGAATGATAGACTAAAGGTTTTATATTTGAATACTGAAGGAGGTCTTAGAGCCCTTAACTGAAATGAAGCCTATCTGACTCATTGCTTTAACTTAGTGAATAGAGACCCACATGCCTTGTGCTATATCTCAGCAGCCAAACACAATAGATGCATATTGTTCTCAGCTCTAATGAAAGTCATGTGCCACATGTTAACTTCTCAACCTCTTCCCCTTCCCTGTGTTCCCTAAAGAAATCTGTAAGACATAAGACCCTTGTTCCCTCCATTATAAGAAGGAAATAACATGAGATTTAAATGCTAACTCAAAGTCACATGACAGAAGGGCAGGGACCAGTAAGGATAAATGTTAAGATATACCAACATAAGATTAATCTTATGTAAATAAGATAAATCTTAAGGTATATCACCATGAGCTGCTCCTGAAACTCCAGCTGGTCATCCCTGAAGGAGTGCTCCATGAAGACAGCTAAGGCTTCCTTCTCACAGGCTGCATGCACATCCAGCAGCTCCTGGAGCATGTCTGTGGGAAGCCTCAGTTGCTGGCACATCTGCTCACTGTAGTGGTCAGCTGCCTTCTGCACAGCTGCTGAGTTTGTACACATGGCCAGGGTTGTCACTGCATTCTCCAGACAAGGAACAGTCCCACTGCCAATGGCATCCACGTAGGTCTGCACTAGAATTCCCAGTCCTGGTGAGACATCATATTTAGAATTTCAATTGCTATTTTATAAGGTTATATGGTCTGCATTATTAAAAGGTACATTATGCTGAAGATGATGTTTTCTTTTTTTCTTTATCATCATCTTTGTCCATGTGCAACTTATTCCTATGAATCTTCTTTCACAAACTATCATAACTGTTGTTCTTGTTCATCTTGTCTTTTGACATTCTTTAATTGATTATATTTGAAATTAATTAATAATTAAATCATTATGTTCAGATGTTCTCTGAAAGAATATTTTGCTACTGAAGCTAACTGAGGTGGCTTATCTTGTACACTAAATGCTTTAATTTGTGAACATCCTTCACAAATGGACCCCATGTGTCAGAATGTCTAGAATTTCAGGTTAATGTATAATTAACTTGAAGTGACAGAGAGTAGGAAGAGACCAGAATACGTCTTTCAACAGACAGGATTATTTTCAGTAGCATGCACAGCAAGGTACAGTATCTCTGCAGAGGTCAATTGAGGAGTCTCTCAGGGGAAAAAGCTACTTGTGACACTTTATAGGGATGTGGTGAGAGGCTTGGAGTGAGGAAAATGTTGCACTCAATCCTAGATTTCTCTACAGCAGTCTCCAGGGTGAGACAGACTGCCTTGGGAGACAGTTTGCATCTACCAACAACCCTTTCTGTGCTGACTAATAAAACAGAGCAAGGTCACCTGTGACTTCCTAGGAATCCTGTTTTACCACATAGGTACTCTATCTGGACACACTAGAGACTCTGTGATACCACAGGGGTCCAGTTTTTACACATCCAGCTCTTTACAAAGAGAGACTCTACATTTTACTCTGAAGTACTCACTGAACTCACATAGCACTCATGACCTGCTGTATTTCCCACTGATGAAAAATAACAAAATTCCTCTGACTGATTTTTGTTATTAGCAACCAAAGGAAGGTTTCTACATGCATTGCATGCAATTGGGGGCAAGTGATCTCCAATTGAAGTGCACCTCACCTCTGGTTTGTACCTATTTGTTGATTTAATTGATTTTCTTACTAGTTAATTGGCATTTATGGTTCTGGGTATTGAAACAGGTCTTTGTCTATTCTAAGCACCTGCACTACCTCAGAACCTTCACATTAGCAAGATACTCAGGCAATTTGCCTGCCCACCAATGGCTAAAATTTCCTTTTATATAAAATAAGGCTGGGATTACTGAATATGTATTCAGCTAGTCTTAAGACTCTTAAAAATCAAATTCTATCTTCATTAGGGTATCATCTAGTCTTTGGACACTGGCTTTGGTGGGATTCACTTATATGAGCAGCATATGACACCACAAAGTTAAATGGATGGTGTTGCTTAGTTTGATGAAGCTCAGTGTTGACCAGTAATGACTTAAAATGAAGAACAGATTTTTATGCCTATGATTTCCATTATTATTGACACCAGATTTAACATGAATAGCTACTGAACACTCAAAGTACATACATGGTCTGAACTTCTAAATTTATTTTAATTAAATTACATATAATTAAATATATACAGTACGTGTCATTTGATGCCAAATTGGATAGTTTAGATATCCAATACTCATTTCAGTTAAGTGCAGAAATATTGAGCATAAAGTCTCTATTCTTAGATTGTTATAAAGGCACATTGTACTGAATTATAAAATTCCATCTGGAATGTGGCAAAATTATTAAAACTGGAGTTTGGTGGATATTATATACCCAAAGAGCATCCAGTTGAAAGCAAAGAGAACTGGGTAGGAGACTTACGAGCTCCATTGACCTTGATGCCTCCTGGCAGAGTTTTAGCTTTAGAAGAGCTGAAGATGAAGGAACAGAAATCTTCTGCCTGTTTCACAAAGTCAGAATCCAGCTCATCATCATGCAGGCACTCTAGCTCAGAGAGCTTCTTCCACTGAGCAGGTGGATAGAAGACAAAACATTTCCTCTTGGGGAAGAACTTTCGAATACAGAGCCGAGGCAGGTTGTAATTTTTATCTTCTTCACTGCTACCTGAAAATATATATCACAGTAATAGTAGGTTCAGGCGTAGCTTATAGATTCCTCTCCAAGTTTTTGGTGGTATGGATCCCCATATGACCTTGAGGGAGATTAAAACGATATGATTACAGCACAGAGTGAACATTTCTCTCTGTACCAGAGAACATATCAATTGAAATTGAAAAGTCAAGACAGATACTAAACATGAAGCACTTCTTAGAAACAGCGTGAAAATTCAAAAGAGAAAAGCAAATCTGAACACTTGCATAAAGTGTAAAATCATGGAATTTCCCCTCTCTATTCTCCACTCTGGAGTCCCTGTACCTTTCTTGAGCTTCAAGGAATTCTCCAGATACTCGTCTGCTGTGAGGCTTTGTCCATCTGCTTCAAGTCTTAGTGTCACATCCCTCAGAGTCCACACAAAGTCAGGGAAGAAGCTCACAAATTCAGCTGAGTCTTCAACCCCATCACTGTGGTCAGGTGAGGATTTTACTCGGATCCTATCTGTAAGCTCTGCCACATAGCTGAGTAGCTAAGGAGAAGTGGTGAATGATCAGGGTATCCAGTCATCTCCTCAATTCCCACACATGATTTTCCCATGTTCTGACTCAAGTGTGAATCCAAGAATGAGTACATGGAATCTTGCCTTGAACTGGGACTATTGTGTTTCCTATCTGTCAACATTGACTACAGCATTCCTAGAATGAGATGTTCCCATCAGAAAGGATACTGCAGCTGGTCCATGGCCTGCTGGTTGATGACTCCCATACTGTTGTACACAAAAGTGCTACTTAGAAGAATAGCCAGGGCAAAGATCCAGCAGTCATTCTGGTTGTCACCCTGAAAGTCATAACAGTCCATTCTAGAGTAAATGTGCTCCCAGTGTTTTGATTTGGTTTATTTTCTGTTTTTAGAGTAACTAGTTTTAAAAAGCAAACTATAGAGATATATTCTCATAGTATAACTGAGAGGATGAGTTATTTCCAATTAGTTTCACTAGTTTGATCGACTCATACTTTTTCATCATGCTAGGACTTTTATGTCTATTGGTGGGTAATTTCAATAAAACAGATTGGTGGAGATTCCAAGTTCTTACAGACTCACAAAGCTTCCCTTCATGTAAGGTTTAATTGCCCTACATAACAATATTAATACTTAAATTTGAGAAATTATTACATATATAAGGCTTTAAATTTAACTCACTTTTAAATTGAATCATTTGGGGGATATGTTTTACCCTTACCCTCTCTTGATCAAGTTCAACCAATCATCCTCCTGGCTGTATGACATTGCTAGTCTTACTAAATGTACAGTGCTGTAAGTCAGAGAAAGATCTATCACATTCAATTTTCTCAATAGCTGAGTGTACACCTAACTTGTATGGCTTGCTAAAACCACAGAATCTCTTAAGGGCAGAATTAAACATTAAACTTCATTAAACATAAAGCCTCAGTACTTTAGTACTTTAGCCCTTAAGCAGCATTTTCTGTGGGGAAACACTCAAGAGAATGATTCTACTAACAGCATCTTTAAGCATCTGAGTTACCTAGATTTGCTCACTTAATGATGACAAGCCCTGTTCCCTCATGTTCATGGTCCCTCTAGAACTCAGACTTCTGACTATTTTCTGCCACATTAGTTACCAAATTTCTTACCAGTTGATAGAAATAAAAGCTATGTTGCAATTTAGAGTGAACTCCTAAGTACTGCAGAGGCCATTGAGAGTTAAGGAGCTTAATAAAAAGCAGCACTCTTCCATCTTACTTTCTCCACATCTCCCAGGCCCTCGGTGTCAAGCAGAACTAAGGTGTGGTCAGGCTTCTGGGGATGAGGCACACACCACATCCAGATCCCCTTAGTCTGAGACTGCACAGTGGAGCCCAGAGAGAATCCTGCAAAGAGCAGAGGAGGGACAAGAGTAGATATTTTCTAGTAGGAGTTTCTGAAAACTGAAACAAGAGTTAATGTAAACCAAGGTTAAAAACATAGTGTCATCACCACTAGGGTTGGTGTACATAGATGAGGTTATAAAAACTAAGGACAAAAGTAATCATTAATAAAAAGATAGAAAAGTAATGGAAAAGAGAACTGGAATATTCCATTTGCTTTGGAAGTTTTCTGTCATCTCTGTGGTCAGGGATCCCTCACTCTTGATTCATGAATTACTAAATACTTTGTGAGTTTGAAATATTTGTATAGTAATATTCTCTATTCTCTACAGGGCAAAAAAAAAAACAGTACATTTTTTAAATTGGTAACTAAGAAAAACCAAAGAAATGTTGTCTGACTCTTCTTTCTCTGATTAGCATAAGGAGAAGCACATAAAACCGATTTTGGGGCTGGAGAGATGGCTCAGCGGTTAAGAGCACTGACTGCTCTTCATGAGATCCTGAGTTCAATTCCCAGCAACCACATGATGGCTCAGAACCATTTGTATCAGGATCTCATGCCCTCTTCTGCTGTGCCTGAAGACAGTGACAATATACTCATATATATATAAATAAATAAATCTTTAAAAAAAACAATTTGGATTTTTTCCATAGCCAACATATAAAGCTCTTCAACATGAATTAATCTTAAACATTCTCTCTCTCTCTCTCTCTCTCTCTCTCTCTCTCTCTCTCTCTCTCTCTCTCTCTCTCACTCTCACTATGGATTAACAACTACAATTGAGTATCTATCCTTGTCTTGAACTTTCTGTTCTAACTCCCTGTGCTGAAAAATGATGGTGAGGGTGGACTTAAGGGACCCAGGATAACTTTGTTGGTGACATTCACCTGTTCTCTTCCCAGCCAGCCTGTTCATCAGGTAGGATTTGCCTGTGCGGTAGAGGCCCATGATTGCCACCACAACCACTGGCTGTGTGATGGTTGTCAGGATCTCCAGAGCCTTCTGATTGGCTATCAGTTGTCCTTTCACATTCTCAATGAGGCACAAAGGGACTCCTGATGCCATGCCCACTGTGGTTCCTTGACTGCAGAGGGGAAAATGGGATTAATGAGAATTCCAGGCTTTCAGCTGAGCTAGCCCTTGCAGCAGACAGGCTGCTTAAAGAATGCTAGGAGATTCACCATGCAGCAAGCTGGGCATCGAAGAGATACAAAATGGATATTTGTGTCATCCGATACTTAAAAATCGTCAAGAGCTAAATATTTTTATGAAAATGCTTTGTCTTCATTGAAGAATTCTAATGACCAAACATATCCAGGTAACCTACAGTAAAAAGGATTTTATTTAACTTTTTCACTAAACAGATTACAGAAACCATTAAGCAAAAAGTAGAATATCTTTTAGTAAAATTCTTTATTTAGCATTTATCTATACTACATACTTTTACATGTATATAAAATATATGTGTGTTTGTTCCTTCATTAAACTGACTTTTAAAATTTTTTTATTTTACACATGTGGGTGTTTTGTCTGTGTGTTTCTTGCTCTATCACTACTGTGTCTGATGGCTACAGACCAGAAGGCACCAGATCCTCTGAAACTGGACTTACAAGTGGTTTCAAACTGCCATGTCAGTAAGTGCAGGGAATTGAACCCAGGATCTCTGGAAGATCAACAAATTCTCTTAACCACTGGGCCATCTCTAGGCCCTAGAATTTATTTTTATATGTCATCTTAGGGGCTCAGGCTAGATAATTGGTTCCTGATTTCAATGAACTATTTAGAGTTACTGATGATATTACAAGCTTAAGACTAAGCTAGGATATTTGAAACCTTGACTTTAAACAACAAATCAATCTTAATCCATACCAATGATCTTTATTTAGAGATATTACTTTATTTCCTCAACAGATGTCATGAAATATTTTCTGGTAAAACATGACTTTCATTTTCTCTATAAGTCATGCTGTTTGCAAAGTGTATATAAGCATCTTACTCTTACATTAATGTAGCTTTAAACACTTGGGAAACTCTGAGGTAAAGAAACAAGTACAGTTCTTTTGGTAGAGCTGTAAATTCCATTCCCCGTTTGCTTTACTGTTCTTTCTTTATTGCTTTGTCTCTGGTAGCAAAATCTCAGTGCTGTGGACTCTGTTTTAGGAGGTGAAGTTAAAAATCTCTTGAGACAGAAGAGGTGAGAATGCTGTCCATAGTTCCAGGGATAAGACAGCTGGACACTCAGAAAGAGTAAACTCCTAAGCACTCAGCAGGAACTAGTGAAATTTGAGTGCAGGTGTCAAAAGAAACTAATTATGGCTATAAAAAGAATATCAAAGGTCAAAGTTCAGAAGCAACAGCTTTGGGATGTATGAAATAGAGGTAATGGGGCTAGCAATACAGCTCATGGGATAATGCCACTTACTATACAAGTCTGACAACTCAAGTTCAAGTCCTGGATTCCACATCAAAGAGGAAGGAGAGAACAAAATTCAGAAAGTTGCCCTTTGATCTCCATAGGTGCTCTGTGGCATACACACATGCACACTGAAATACACAGAGCAAGATGGGAACTGGGGATTGGGGGAGAGAGAGAGGGAGGGACATAGGAGAGAGCAAGAGATAGAAAGGAGAAAGAGGAGAAGAGAAGAATAAAGAAAAGGAAAAGGAGGAGAAGAGGAGGAGGAGGAGGAGGAGGAGGAGGAGGAGGAGGAGGAGGAGGAATTATAAGGGAAGTTCCTGGTTTTCAGTTGCCTAATTGTTTTTTGATTGAGTCAATAAAGATGGTCGAAATCAATCACTGGGCAAAGATATAAACGAGGGATTTTCAGGTCTCATAAGGAAGAGGAGAGTCAAGATCGAGAAAGGGGCTTTTTGTCCAGACTTTGGAGAGAGGAGGATGGACATCATGTAGGCCTCAGAGCTATTAGACTCCTTGGTGGCCTCTGCCACCAGAAGAATTCTAACATAAAATAACTGATGAGTTTAGGACAATAGATTTTGTGTGCAGTGGTTGTGTCATCTGGCTGATTTTAAAGTATTAATATTGCATGGTGTTTTCCATCCTTGGTGACTCAGGTGGGCAGGAGAAAGCAGGCCAACAGGGCTGTTGGTTGGTGGAACAAGAGCTGTAGCTCCAGGAATTCTTAGGAGGAATGGTTGTTGGAAGGCTTGGCAACACCAGCCATAGGAACAGGCAGCACTCTCAGAAAAACATTAGCTAGCCATGGGCACTGAGTAGATGGTAGGGAGCAACTGTTGATGCCAGAGCCTAGCAAGGGCAAGCATTATATGGATCAGATCTGACAGAGGGAGACCCCCTGAAGAAGTACAAATATTCAAGAGAATCAAACAGTAGAGGTAAAGAATCTTTGTGCCACTCTTCACATGGCACAAATAAAGACCTAAGATTGGTGATTATAAAAATTGAATCATAAAAATGACTGTCTTTCACATGCTCAAACAAAGAACAGAATTAATTTCATACTCAGTCTATACACCTTACACAGACTAACACAATCCATACATATATCTTGATAATACTTAAATTCTATTTTGAGATTTGTATATTGCAGAGTGTACAGCTTTGGTGAGATTCATCCTCAGACATGCTGAACTGACCTGCTTGGACTCCTGGTGTCATGGATTCCAGATCAACTTGAGTCATTCAACCTTTCAGACAGATCCAGTTAGAACTAAGGTATCAAAGAATGAATAACAGTTGCTGGTTTTATTTATTTTATTTATTTATTTGTATGTTTGTTTGTTTTATTGGTCATTTTATTTATTTGCATTTCAAATGTTATTCCCATTCCCAGTTTCCCCTTCATAAGCCCCCATTCCCTCCTAACTTTCTCTGCCTCTATGAGATTTCTCACTCATCTGCCTATAACACTCCTGCCTCAGCAGCCTAGCATTTTCCTATTTTGTGTTATCAAGCCTCCACAAGACCAAGGGTCTCCCTTCCCAGTGATGCCAGATAAGGCAATCCTCTGCTACATATCGAGATGGAGCCACAGGTACTCATGTGTAATCTTTGGTTGGTGGTTTAGTCCATGGAACCTTTGGTGGGGTCTAGATGGTTGATATTGTTGTTCTTTCTATGGGATTGCAATCCCTTTAGCTCCTACAGTCATTGCCCTAACTTCTTCTTTGGGTTCCAGGTGCTTATTCCAATGTTTACCTGTGTACATTTGCATCTGTATTGGTCCGGCTGTAGCAGAGCCTCTCAGGGGACAACTATACCAGGCTCCTGTCAGCAAGCATTTCTTGGCATCAGCAATTGTCACCAAACTCAGACACAATAGCTGTGTCAGCAGATGGGATGAATCCCTAGGTGGGGCAGTCTCTGGCAGGCCTTTCCTTCAGTTTCTGGTCTACTCTTTGTATCTGTATTTCCTTTTGACAGGAAGAATTCTGGATAAATACTTTTGAGGTGGGTGGATGGCACCTGACTTGTCTTTCTTAAGGCCTAACTAAACCTCATATTTTCCCTAACATTCCCCTCCTTTTTAAAGATATTTCATGGCCTCTATTCAGTAGGATAAAATTGTGGAGAATCATTATCCTGGTCCCTTGCTTTTGGTTGTCTGATTATGGTTATTTTATAGATAATAATTTGGCTATTATTTTAAGGTATAATTTGGAAATGGTATTCATTTTATACAGGGAGGAAATATATGTAATGGATTACTAAATTTATTAAACTAAACATTGTGTACCCATAATCTTAATTGGTAGAAATCTTTATAGTTGATACAAAGTTAAAGATATTTTCTTATGTTAGTACAGAATTTAGTTTAATACAGAATTAAGGTTTCTATTAGTATAAATCTATATATTGATACAAAAATTGAGATTAGTATTGTTACTCTTAGATAGGCATTGTGCCTATGCAACTTTTTCAAGAATATAAATTTAGGACTAGATAGCAAACTCATTGTTCTGAGTGAATTATAAAAGGATGTTTTGAGATATTTCCATTAGAAATAGGTGAGAGTAGTTAAAAGACAATAGTTCAGATACACTTTACATAGATAGTCTTCAAATGCATCAAAGGTCTACAGAATATGACAGTTAAGACATCCCATTAATAAAAATCATTTGTTAAGAGACATGTCTACTCCTGACAGTAGTACCCCCTTCACAGTTCAGAGAAAATGTTGAGCACCATCACCTCCAAGAGATTTCTTTTGTAGCAGGGCAGCCACTGGGCAGAAGTTGCCCTAATTCATCTACAGACAAATAACACTGTACATGAAAGGACACAAGATACAAGATAGAGGATAGCTTAGCTCAGCAAAGACAGGATAAGTTAATCCTTCATGATAATGTCTGTTTCACTTAAAGTCTGTCATATGGCAATTCTTCTTCTGGCAAGAAGAAGACAACACAAGAACTCAGCACACAGAATCAACTAACCAGGGATCACTGCAGCACACAGAGACTGAACTGACAACCGGGGAACTGTACAGCTCTGACCCAGAAACTCTTTGTACATTTTTTTTCTGGACCTTGTTGTTATTGTGGACTCTAAACAGTAGGAGTGAGGGCTGTCTCTGACTCTTTTGCCAACTTTGGGAACTTTTCCTTCTACTGGCTTGCCTAGTTCAATCTTGATAGGAGAGTTTGTACCTAGTCTTATTGTAACATGTTGTGCCATGTGGGTTGGTATTTGGGGGAAGACTGCTCTTTTCTGAAGAGAAACAGAGGCAAAGTAGAGGAGAAGTGAATGAGAAGGGAGGTGGGTGAATGGAACTGATAGGAGAGGATGGAGGGGAAACTACACTTGGTGTGTAATATATATGAGAGAAGATTTTTTTTAAAAAGATAACACTATCCCCATGAAATCGGGCTGTAGGCAGGTGTGTAAAGCACTCTCTAAGTTAGTGATTGATGGTCAAGGGCCCAGCCTCTTGTAGGTGGTGCCATCTCTGGGCTGGTGGTCATGGGCTCTATAAGAAAGTAGGCTGAGCAAGCCACACAGAGCTCTCCCATAAGCAGTACCCACCCATGGACTCTTCATCAGCTCCTGTCTCCAGGTTCCTACTCTCTTAAAATTCTAGTTTAGATTTCCTTCAGTGGTGAACTGCAATGTAGAGGTATAAACCCAATAGAGACTTTCCTTCCCAAGTTGCTTTGGCCACAGAATTTCATCACACCAATAGCAACACCAAGACACAATCTGCTGTTGCTTCCTTAGTTTAAAAAGGAGATACAACACTAAGCTGAAAGCTTAATAGGATTAAGAAAGTATTACTGTTGCCTTAGTCAGTTTATATCATGTGATCTTCTTAAGATGGCGATGAGTTCAAAACCCAGAGGAAGCAGGGATCTCAGGAACTCTAACCTGGGCAGTATCTTAGGTAAGGAGAGAACAGCGCCTGCCCAAACAGGGAATAACTGGGACACACTGGGACCCAGGAATCCACTCCTGGCCCAGAGCACTGATTCCTTCAGGTCTGAGGCCAAGCACTGAGCAGATCTTGGGCCCCAGCTCTAACCCCAGCGGCAACACCCTCCCCAAACAGCTCTGACACAATCAAGACAATAGGAAAATCAGGCTCCAGAAAGACACAGTTCAGGTCGCCCTTAGGAGGTCCAGATGGTAAAAGGCAAGCGCAAGAACACAAGCATCAGCAAGCCAGGGTACTTGGCATCATTAGAACCTAGTTCTCCCAAACTAGACAGTCTTGAATTCCCCACATCACCAGGAAAGCAAGATTCAGATTTAAAATCACTTCTAATGATGATGATAGAGGATTTTAAGAAGGATATAAATAACACTTTCAAAGAATTTGAGGAGAACATAGGTAAACAGGTAGAAGCTCTTAAAGAGGAAACACAAAACTCCCTTAAAGAATTACAAGAGAACAAAACCAAAGAGGTGAAGGAATTGAACACATCCATCTAGGACATAAAAATGGAAGTAGAAACAATAAATAAATCACAAAGGGAGACTTCCCTGGAGATAGAAAACCTAGGAAAAAATCAGGAGTCATAGAAGCAAGCATTACCAACAGAATACTTGAGATAGAAGAGAGAATCTCAAGTGCAGAAGATAGCATAGAAAATATTGACACAACTGTCAAAGAAAACACAAAATGCAAAAAGGTCTTAACACAAAACATGTAGGAAATCCATGACACAATAAGAAGACCACACCTAAGGATAATAGGTATAGATGAGATTGAAGATTCTCAACTTAAAAGACCAATAAATATCATCAACAAAATTATAGAAGAAAACTTCCCTAACCTAAAGAACGAGAAGTCCATAAACATACTAGAAGCCTACAGAAAGCCAAATAGACTAGACCAGAAAAGAAATGTCTCCTGTCACATGATAATCGAAATACCAAATGCAGAAAACAAAGAAAGAATATTAAAGGCAGTAAGGGGAAAAGGTCAAGTAACATATAAAGGCAGACCTATCAGAATTACACCAGACTTCTCACCAGAGACTATAAAAGCCAGAAGACCTTGGACAGATGTCATACAGACCCTAAGAGAACACAAATGCCAGCCCAGGCTACTATACCCAGCAAAACTCTCAATTACCATAGATGGATAAACCAAGATATTACATGACAAAATCAAATTTACACAATATCTTTCCACAAACCCAGCACTACAAAAATAATAGCGGGAAAGCTCAAATACAAGGAAGAAAACGATACCCTAGAAACAGCAAGAGAATAAACTTCTTCTGACAAATCCAAAAGAAGATAGCCATACAAGGATAATTCTACCTCTAATAACAAAAATAACAGGAAGTAACAATCACTGTTCCTTAATATCTCATAACATCAATGGACTCAATTCCCCAATGAAAAGACATAGGTTAATGAACTAGATAAGTAAACAGGACCCTGCATTTTGCTGCAAACAGGAAACCCACCTCAGTTACGAAGACAAACATTACCTTAGAGTAAAAAGCTGGAAAACAATTTTTCAAGCAAATGGTCCTAAGAAACAAGCTGGAGTAGACATTCTAAAACCTTGAGCCTGAGAACAAAAAGGGAGGAACACAGGGCTCCACCTGTGCAGGTAGTTGAAGGTGGCCTTGTCAGGCGTCAGTGGAAGTGGAGGGCCCTGGTGCCTGATAGATTGGATTCCCTAGTGTTGGGGAATTTGAGAGCAGAGAGGCAGGAATGGGAAGATGGTGGGAGCACACCCTCATAGAAACTCTCAGAATTATATGGATTAGATATGATAGAGACAATCCATCAGAAGACTAGATTCCAGAATTCAAACAAAAAAATCTTGATACTAAAATTTCTTTTGAGAATTGTGTATTGCAGAATACACAGCCTTGGTGTATCTACTCATCAAGCAAGCTGAGCAGACCTGCTTGAAACTCTGATGTCCTGGAATTTGAGCTGGACGAAGTGAAGACGTAGACATCAGAGGCTTATCAATTTACTCTTCCCCCTGCCCCTCTTCTAATATCTCAATGCCCATAATCAGCCTGAAGAAGTTAATGAAGAGTCGGTGCCCCTACTATCTGAGCTTGAAATCTGAGGTAGTTAATATCAGGCTGTCTTTACAGGAAATAGTGGTGGTTTTGTTGAAGCAGGGAGGAATAGCTAAGATTTATTGCATTGCCATAACCTATTGGTAGAAATCTGTATAATTGTTATTAAGCTGAAGTTATCATTTCTTAAATGGTACAAATTTACTATGATTTCAAATTTAGGGTTTTCATTGGTACGAGTTTCTTACTGATACAGAAGTGAGATTGATATTTTTACTCTCATAGACATTGTGCCTATATAACACATTTAGGATTTCAAGGCTTAGTCCCAGTTCTTCTTTAACTTTTTTAACTGATTCAAGATTACTATCCTGTGAGTTAAGGGCCTATAGCAAATTCATGCCTCTGAGTTTATTGTTAGGGTGTTTTCTATATTTTATTTAGAAATAGCTGAGTGGAGTTAACAGACAACATTCCAGATTGCCTTACATGGATAGTTGGTTTTCAAAATGTCATTAGTCCACAGAATTGACGTTACAAACATTTCTGCATTAAGGTTCATTTTGATGAGAGACCTGTCTGCTCCTGAGAGCTTCCTGTTTAGATTCTAAGGAGAATTTGAGCATCTTCGAAGTTACTCCAGTTGTGGTAAGACAGCCACTAGGCAAGACTTGCCTCTTTTCATCTACAGACAAATTACTGTCCTGAAAAGGACACACTTGCAGAATAGTTGGCTGATTATATCTGCCAAGATAGAGTAATCAGCCCTTAATAATTCTGCATCACTAGGTTTTTCAGATGATCCTGGGCCTGAAGGGTGAACATCAGATGCTCCAACATTTTGTAGTATAGGGAATGTCCATGTGTTCAGCAGTCTCTGTAAATTGGCTAAGTTTTAGAAGCTATGCTTTGTGCTTCTCATGATTTCAGTTAATTCAGTCATTCTGGATTTCTGATGGGTTTGAAGATATACAGTTTCATAGCCATTCTCGGCTATTTATTTTGAGAGAAAAGATTTGTAAGGATGATTTTCAGCTAACTTTTATTCTATAGCTGAGAAAAAAGCCAGGTTCAGAACTAAGTCTTTTAGTTAGAAGAGATAGATGACAGAGGTTCTGGATAGTCAACAAAATCATGGACTGGGTATTAGGTCTATCTTGTACCTTACTGCTCTAGTTGTATTTTGAGAGAAAAGTTTTATTTTAACAGGAAGGGTGATAGGTAGGAGGAGCTAAGGTGAGAGGAGTAAGGAGAGGAAGAGGAGGAGTAAGGAGAGGAAGAGGAGGAGTAAGGAGAGGAGGAGGAGGAGTAAGGAGAGGAGGAGGAAGAGAGGAGGAGCTAGGAGACTCGAGAGAGTTAGACGGGGGGGGGGGAGGGATACATGGAGGTAGATGTTCGAGTGTCTCCCCCAGCCAAAGTTATTTGGTATATCAAGGTTGGGTATTAGGTTACACTTCTGATTGTATGGGCATCTTGTTATTGAGCATTACCAAACTTATAAAGTCTTTGATTGACATTAAACAATTACTAATAAAAAAGTTATTAACCAAATGGGTTTAACAGATATCTATATAATATTTCACCCTAAGAGAAAAGAATGTACCTTTATCTCATCGCCTCATTGTACCTTCTCCAAAATAGACCATATAACTGGTCACAAAACAGGCCTTAACAGATACAAAAACATTGAAATAATGCCATGCATCCTATCAGATCACCATAGACTGTGAAAACTGTGACCTTGCTGACAGATTAATTTCTAGTAGCTTCTTAGGTTACATGCTGAAATCCAGCCCTTCCTGACCACAACCATGAATGGAGAAGATGCTGTCTGGGATGTGGTGAGATTCTGACTCCCAAGGTCATACACTATGAGTTTGGCATCAATGTGCTGATATTGAGATGGGGGAGCTTCAAGATGTGCAGCCATTATGGAAGGATGATAAGGTTTGAAATACAGACCAAAACTTTCCTTGAATGCTGGAGTCCAGTTCCAGTGGGAATCTGGGATGCAGGATGGAGGTGTGCATTCGGGGAAATTGAAGAGAATGACCATCAGCTGTTGTTCAAGCAAGTGCCCCTGAGAAGCTTGGGTCATCCAACACATTAAAGCATGAGCAGATTCAATTGATATTTCTTTAATCGTTTTCTAAGAATCATTAACATTTGACCATCTTTTTCTTTCCTCCATTCTCTTGTCATCATTAACTGAGCTTTACTCCATATCTAAGGATTAATTAATGTTTACTTTGTATCAAAGCATTAATTTTATATTACAAAACAAATGATTACATCTAGACAAGGACATCCTGTTTAAGCTATGCCCAGATAGGCTGCAAATATGCAATTATATACTCAAGATAGATACTCAACCTTTATTGTTAGTTTTCAGCTCTGTGTTACTTTTATATTTTGTAGTAAGCAAAGGGTATATTGCGGTAATTATTTTAAAAATGTCCTCTAGTCAAACCAACTATCTAAGCTATGGAGGCTCTGCCTAGCTAATTCGCCATATTTCTCGGCCAGGGGCCACGTGTGCTCTGCAGCTAGAACCAGCTAGCCAGAAAACACCAGCCCTGACACCCATGAGACACCAGCCTGGGAGATGGCTCTGCCAATCTTCCATGCTGTCTCCCCAAGGCTGGACATTGCCCAGACTATCCTGCTATCCACATAGGCCTGGTAGAAAAATGAGACTCTAATGCTTAAAGATCAATCAAAGGCTTTATGTGTTTGATATTGCTCAATAACAATATGCCCATACAAAGAGTGTAGTTTCCCAATTAGCTAACCTAAAGTTATTAACCATGACTGCTCTCCATACTTGTGTGGCTCTCCATTGCTCCTACATCTCTGCTCTCTCTCACTCCTCCTCTTTCTTTTTCCTCTTCATCTCCTATCTCCTCGCATCTTAGCTCCTCCTACATATCACCCTTCCTGTTAAAATTTAAAAAAAAAAGTTTCTCTCAAAATACAATTAGAGAATATCTATACCAATTTGTATCAGTAAGGTACAAGATAGACCTAATACCCAGTCCATCATTTTGTTGACTAATCAGAACCTCTGTCATCACTCCTAACTAAAAGACTTAGTTCTGAACCTGATTTGTCCTGGTTAAAATGAATGTCAGCTGAAAACCATCCTCTCAAATCTGTTCTCCCTAAGTAAATAGCCTGAGTTGGCTATGAGACTGTAAGTCTTCAACCCCATCAGAAATCCAGAATGACTGAATTAAGTGAAATTATGGGAAGCACAAAGCATAGCTTCTAAAACTTAGCCTATTTATAGAGACCACTGAACACCCAGACAGTCCCTATACTACAAATCTATAGGCCCTTCGCTCACTGGCTAACCATCTCAAATCAGTTAAAAAAAAAAGTTAACCAAGGACTGAGTCTAAGCCTTGTATTCCTAAATGTGTTATATAGGCACACTGCCTATGAGAGTAAAATATTAATCTCACTTTTATATCAATAAGAAACTCATACCAATGAAAACCTTAAATTAGAAATCAAAGTAAATTTTGTACAATTTAAGAAATTATAACTTCAGCTGAGTAACAATTAAATAGATTTCTATCAAATAGGCTATGGCTAAGTAATCAATTCTAACTATTCCCCCCTGTTCCAATAAAACCATTATTTTTCACTAGAAAGACAGTCCACTTCAGTCCCCAAGCCCAGGGAATGAGACATCAACTCTTCATTAACTTCTTCAAGATGAATTTGGCTGTTTAGATATTAGAAGTGGGGATGGAGGAAGAGTGAATTGATAAGACTCTGATATCTATGTCTTCATTGCATCCAGGTGAAGTTCCAGGACATCAGAGTTTTGAGCAGATCTGCTCAGCTTGCTTGATGAGTAGATACACCAAGATTGTGTATTCTGCAATATACAATTCTCAAAATAAATTTTAGTATCAAGATAATTTTTGTTTGAATTCTGGAATCTAATCTTCAGGTGCCCTGCCTCTGTCATGTCTAATCCATATAATTCTGGGAGGTAAAAATATCTTAATCGTCTCTTCTGAAAACACACAGACAAAATGTTTTTCCCAAAACAGCATTTCCTTGAGCCAATAACCAGAAAAACCTTTATCTTGACCTCTTTCCCAGAGGAAATATATAACCACAAAAGTGAAAATCACACCCATCTTGAAAATAAAATCAACTTAATAACTAAAATGCTGCATGTGCAGTATTTTACTCTTTAGGCCTTCTCTATTTTTCCAAGGAGGAAATGAACCCAGAAGTCCTGTGAGGCCCACGTTAGAAAGAACCCGAGTCTCCTGTGAAGCAATATAACTTCATATCATCTGAATACACCTGTTTTACACTATCTTTCTGTTAGGCCTTCTGCCTAGAACAGTTTTTTATTAACACCGTCTATCTGTTTGGCTCTGTACTCCAGAGCAGCTTCCACTTATACACTGTACTCTTTACTCTAGAGCCAGTGACAATTTTCCCTATGTAAGTTCGAAACTGTGGGTGATAATCCCTATGTGATTAGGACAAATCTGTTTATAAATCTTTCATAAAAACAAATAATCCCTATATTTTAACTTTATACTTAAATCAGTAACTGCCCCACAATGGAGGCATATTTATTTGACTCTCTTGGCTCAGAGCAGCCTACAATTTCTCTCAGGAGAGGACCTGCCTGCCAGCAGTTTCTTTGTACACAGTTCCTGTGCTGGAGTCACGTCATTCCTGTAAGCGCCAATCACTCACTCACATTCTTTCTTTCTTTTTAAAAAAAGTACAACTTTTACTCTCAGGTGAATAGACTTAAATTTCTAGTGAATTCATGCATGAAATTGGTGTACCATTTTGTGGTAATTATTTTAAAAACATCCTCTGGTCAAACCAACTATCTAAGCTGTGGAGGCTCTGCCTACCTAGCCACCATGCTTCTCGGCAGGAAGCCATATGTGCTCTGCAGCTAGAACCTGCCAGCCAGAAAACACCAGCCCTGCCACCCATGAGACACCAGCCTGGGAGATGGCTCTGCCAATCTTCCATGCTGTCCCCCCAAGGCTGGACATTGCCCAGACTATCCTGCTATCCACATAGGCCTGGTAGAAAAATGAGACTCTAATGCTTAAAGATTAATCAAAGGCTTCATGTGTTTGATATTGCTCAATAACAATATGCCCATACAAAGAGTGTAGTTGTCCAATTAGCTAACCTAAATAAAAGTTATTACCCATGACTGCTCTCCATACTTGTGTGGCTCTCCATTGCTCCTACATCTCTGCTCTCTCTCACTCCTCCTCTTCCTTTTTCCTCTTCCTCTCTTAAATGCTCTCACCTTAGCTCCTTCTACTGTATGATACCATACTTTATATAATGTTATTGGGGGATAAGTCTAATTTTATGGCCTAAATATCACTTTCATGTGACCAGCTGGTGTGGTCCTATTCTTTATACATTCTCAGAATGACTTATACCTAACTCTTAGGACCAACTTTCTATCCTTCCTGGCAGTTTCTACTTGTACTTTGGCTTCCAGGGTACATGGGAGATTGAGATGCCTTTACCAATTTTTGGCACTGGAGAATGTCTGACCTTTTAATACACTTTATCTTTTTCTGAGTAAGCAGGAGAAAGTCACTAAGGTTAATAGTTGATTTTTGCTTACTTAATTGTTTTAGCACTTTCAGTGTTCCAGGAAAAAACTCAGGTTCATCATCAATAAAAACTCATCTGAGGAGGCTTTTGTTTCCAGTAAACTTAGCCACAATGATGAACACGAAATTAAGGTTATCATACAGTTAAAGTCAGAAGAACCCGAAGTGCTCGAACTCTTTCAGAGAGGAGCAGTATCATTTCCACAGGTCCTTACCAAGTGGACTGGGATCTCCAAGGGCCTTGGCATGGGGAGCTTTATTCTCAGAATAAATAAATAAATTTATTCTCAGAATAAACAAACTCTCATACTCCATTCTCAGAGTTTACAGAATGGCTTCTGTCAATTGAGGCTGTGTTTTCTGACACTGTGTGAAGTATTCTTTGTGAACATGATTTCTAAAGAAAGTTGGATTCTTCTCTCTCTGGCATACCACACAACTTCTCTCTCTGTCACTGTGAACCATCCTCACATGATGTAATATAACCCACATATTTTCAGCAGATACCAAACTTCTATGTGTGGATTTTCTAGCTTTCAGTGCTTGCAGCTAAATGTGTTCTTTTCTGTACACAGAATCCAGCCTCAACCATTTTTTAATAACACCAAACTGACAGAGGGTAAGCAAAATGTCTCAGTTTCTGAAGGAAGTCCCAATGATGATACAAAAATGATAAGGTATTTCTCTCTATGCTCTTTCTTAGTTGCTCCCTAAAGAAGAGCAAAAGGAGAAGGCAGAGAGAGATTTCCAGGGTTCATGCTGATCTCCTCACAATGTGGGGGTGCTCCATTGCAGTGTGGAAGCCAATGTCTTTAACAGAACAGTCTTTTCCTTCCCCTCATTGCCATAATCTTCAATATAGGGACTATTTTAATTTGATTAGAATTTAAGAGAATGGTATACCAGACAAACCTGCAGGTGAAACACCCATATACATAAAATAATTAAAAATAAGTTAAAAATAAAATTATAGAACACTTATACACCTAATGAATGTGTAATGTCTTTTTCATGCTTTATAAAATGATTTGATTGAAAATCTTCTATCTTTCATTGACATTTTTCTCACACTTTCTTCAGAGTCATTTGACTTGCTTTTTTCAATGTATTATATTTCATATTTTTTCTATTTCTTTTTTTCCCTGAATCTCATTCTCTGAAATTGAAGGTTGGCCTTGAATTTAGTATATGACCAAGCATGACTTTGAGTTTCTGTGTCTCCTGCCTCCATCTCCCAAGTCCAGGGATTAGAATATACATTATCACAGCTGGTTTTTATCATCCTTACTTCTCTGCTGAGGTTTGGTCTTTTGCTTATATGTAATGCTAAGTGCAGGTCGCCAGGTCCGCACATACACATAGACCCAAGTGACTCTGTGAACTTGCCCTCAAGTAATTTATGACGGGTAAATAAAGATGTCAACAGCCAAAACCTGGACAGAAGAGACATAGATGGAGTTTAGAGTTCACAGTGTTGAGAGTCAGTGGGAAACAACATGGGAGAGAGAAAAAGGTTAAGCAAGAGAGAGAATCTGCTTGGGTTAAGTGAGTTCATGAAAACGTGACCCTGAAGGCTGGTCAGTTGGAGCTAAGAACATCCCAGATGAAACATAGTAAGTAATAATTCTGGGTTACAGATAGGAAATAGATTTTAGTAGCATAGAGGGTAGACAACTGCCCAGCTCTTGTGCTATATAAGGCATATTGTAAATAATAAAAATTGTGTCTCTTTTATCTTGGAACTGAATGATCAAAGATGGGGTAGAAAGTCCAGATTGGGATTAAAAATTTCTGAGTTTGAGGACAGCCTGGTCTACACAGTGAGTTTCTGGACAGCCAAGGCTACAGAGAGAAACATCCTCTTGAAAACAAAACAAAGGAAAAAAGAAAAGCTGCATAGAATCCAGCAGTCAAAATTCCACCATAGATCAGTGAGAGGCTCCGGAAGCCCCACGCATAACTGAGGCAATTTTGGCAGTTAATGGCTGAGAGAGAACCCAGTGTTGGTTTTCTTGAGTCACATGGCCCCTGGCAAGTTACCCAAACTCTACTATGTGACCTTATGTCCACGCCTGAATGAGCTGCAGTAACTTGACTCAATGAGGACATGAAACTCGGGGGTTGGGGGGAGATAGAGTGGGAGATGGGTAGGAGGAGATGGAAGAAAGAGTAGGGAAT
>NW_021620538.1:0-2972 GCF_004785775.1 Grammomys surdaster
TATCATTATGGCCTTTTCCTAAACATTTAACATTAACTTTGTTCATATTCATAGATAATCTCCACTTATATTCCTGTGCCTCTTTGTGGCATTCCCACAATGTGGTTTCCCCACTTATGCACATACAACCCTCCAAGTTTTAATGGGCCATTCTGCTGCTCCAGTCAGTGGGTCAGGGTCTAGCAAGAGAAAGAGTGGAGACTGAGGGGCAAGAGATGTGAAGAATGGAGGCAAGACAGAGTCTGATCAAGTCTCGTTTGTTGAAAGAAAATCCTATGTATTTATACCTTTTACAATGTGCCTTACCCTCATGGACAAGCACAGCTGAAGGCACTATGTCATGTGACTTGCAGCATGGATATCACATGTGCCTAGCTAGCAGTGTGGAGAGCACGTGTGCCTTGCATCTGGCTGCACTAAACAGCAAAACAAGATATGTGAGAAAAACAAGAGGTTTGTCAGAGTGTGCTCACCTGTTGTGGGCTGTTGAAAACAAGTCTCTTGTCAGGGTATATGGCCTGAGATGGCTGCAAAGATGATAGCCGCTTTCTGCTAGGACTTGGCTCCCAACACAAGTTAGAAGACAAAATCAATAAATTTCTAGATACCACATACCAAAGTTATATCAGAATCAAGTAAACTATCTAAACAGACCCATAACCCCTAAAGAAATAGTAGCAGTCATTAAAAGTTCACAAATCAAAGAAGTGCAGGGGCAGACGATTTTAGTGCAAAATTCTCTCAAACTTTCAAAGAAGACCTAATGCTAGCACTCTTTACACAATTTCACAAAATAAAAACAGATGAAACTCTACCTAATTCATTGGTTGAAATCATATTTACACTGTTAAACCACATAAAGACCCCACTAAGAACAAGAAATTCAGACCAATTTTCTTATAAATGTTGATGCAAAAACACTCAATAAAATTCTTGAAATCCAAATCCAAGAAAATATCAAAAGGATCATACACAATGATCAAGTAGTTTTCATCCCAGGGATGCAAGGAATGGTTCAATATACAGAAATCCTTCAAGGTAATCCCCTGTATAACAACTCAAAGAGAAAATTCACATGATCATCAAATTAGATCCTGAAAAATCCTATGATAATATGCTACACAGCTTCACGTTAAAAGTCTTGGATAGATCAGGAATTGAAGGCACATACCTGAACTTAATAAAGGCAATAGAGATCAAACCAGCAGCCAACATCAAATGGAGAGCAACTTGAAACAATCTCACTAAAATCAGGGATAGGACAAGGATGAGCTCTCGCTCTCTCACTTTTTTTTAATACAATACTGGAATTTATAGCTAGAGCAAATAGACAACAAAATGAAGTCACTGGGATACAAATTGTAAAGGAAGGATTCTAAGTATTACTCTTTGTGGATGATATGAGAGTATACTTAAGTGACCACCAAAATTCTGCCAGAGATATCCTACACTGAAAAACAGCTTCAGCAATGTGTGTAGATATAAAATTAAATGAAAAAAAACAGTAGCTTTCATCCATACATAGGATACAAGGACTGAAATAGAAATTAGTGTGAGAACATCCTTTACAATAGTCAAATAATATAAAATATCTTGGTGAAACTCTAACCAAGCAAGCGAAAGATCTGTACGAGAATACTGCCAAGTCCCTGAAGAGTGACATTAAAGATGATATCAGAGGGGGAAAGGCTCTCTGATGTTCATGCAATTGTAGGATCACTATAGTAAAAAGGACATCTTACCAAAAGCATTCTACAGATTCAGTGCAATCATCATGGAAAGTCCAACTCAATTCTTTGCAAGTAGAGAAAGAGCAGTTCTCAACTTCATATGAAATAACAAATTAATCAGGACTACAAAAGTATCCTGAACCATAAAAGAACTTTTTGTGGAAATCACTATCCCTGATCTCAAGCTCTATGAAAGATCAATAGTGATAAAAATAGTGATAAATAAATAGTATTGGTAATGAGACAGTCTAGTTGATCAATGCAATAGAATTGAAGACCCAAAAATATATCCAGATAAGTATGGACATTTGATCTTTGACAAAGAAGCCATAACCATACAGTGGAAAAAAGATTATGGAAACTTCTACCAATGATGGTGGTCTAACTTGAAGACTGCCAGTAGGTGAATGTGAATTGTTCCATTTCTATGACTTTTTACAAAGCTCGCATTTATGTGGATCAAGGACTTCCACATGAAAAAAATTCTTTGAATCTCATACAGCAGAAAGGGGGAAATAGCCTTATACACACTGGCACAGGAAATGGATTCCTGAACTGTATACCAATGGCTCAGACTCTAAGATCAACAGTTGACAATGGAACCTCATAAAACTAAAATTCTTCTATAAGGCAAAGCACACCATCTTTAGGACAAAACAGCAACCAACATATTGGGGAAAGACCTTTGCTAACCATACATTCAATAGAGGTCAAACATCCAAAATATACAAAGAACTCAAGTAGTTAGAATCTAGAAAACCAAATAACCCAATTAAAATATATTATACATATCTAAACAGAGAATTATCATCTGAGGAATCTGGAAAGGCCTAGAAGCAGCTAAGCAAATGGTCAAAGTCCTTAGTCATCAGAGAAATGCAAATCAAAGGGACCCAGAGATTCCACCTTATACCAATTAGAATGGCTAAGATCAAAAATTCAGGGGACAACAGATACTGGGGAGAATGGTTGGAAAATGTACACTCCTTCATTGTCTATGGGATTGTAAGCTGGTACTAACATTTTGGAAATCAATATGGTGGTTCCTCAGAAAACTGGAAATAATTCTACCTGAAGACCAAGCCATACACCTTCTGGGGATATACCCAAAGATGTTCCACCATATGATAAGAGCACATGCTCCATTATGTTCATAGCAGCCTTATTAAAAATAGCCAGAAGCTGGAATCCAACTAGAAGTCCCTCACTGGAAGAACAGAAACAGAAATTGTAGTATGTTTA